>NC_090396.1:64861212-64891212 GCF_036365525.1 Heterodontus francisci
TCCTCTATGCCTTGCTCATTCAAGTATCTGTCCAGATGCCTCTTTAATGTCATTACTGTTCCTGCCTCCACCACCTCCTCAGGCAGCTCATTCCAGATACCCACTATTCTTTGTGTGAAAACTTTACCCCTTTGATCCCCTTTAAACCTCCTCCCTCTCACCTTAAATCTATGCCCTCTAGTTTTAGTCACACCTACCTTGGGAAACAGACTCTGGCTATCTACCCTATCTATGCCTCTCATAATTTTATATACCGCTATCATGTCCCTTCTCAGCCTCCTTCGCTCCAGGGAAAACAGACCCAGCCTATCCAATCTCTCTTATAACTCAAGCCCTCCAAACCAGGCAACATCCTTGTGAATCTTTTCTGCATCCTCTCCAGCTTAATCACATCTTTCCTGTAGTGCGGCGACCAGAATTACACACAGTACTCCAAATGTGGTCTAACCAACGTTATGTACAACTGTAACTTGACGTCCCAACTCTTGTACTCAGTGCCTCGGCTGATGAAGGCAAAGCATGCCATACGCCTTCTTCACCACCCTGTCTACCTGTGTTGCCACTCTCGGGGAACTATGTACTTGCACCCCAAGGTCTCTCTGCTCAACAACACTCCCCAGGGCCCTGCATTCAAGGTATATGTCCTGCCCTGGTTTAACTTCCCAAAATGCATCACTTCACACTTGTCTGTGTTAAATTCCATTTGTCAATCCCTTGCACAAACACAAGAAATGCTGGAATCACTCAGCAGGTCTGGCAGCATCTGTGGAAAGAGAAGCAGAGTTAACGTTTCGGGTCAGTGACCCTTCTTTGGAACTGACAAAAAAGCTGACTGTCCACTTTCCCAGTAGATCTATATCCTGTTGTAACCTTAGACAACCTTCTTCACTGTCCACTATACCACCAATTTTGGTGTCATCTGCAGACTTACTAATCATACCCCCCTACATTCACATCCAAGTGGTCACCGGCCCCCAATCTGAAAAACAACCCCTCCGCTACCACCCTCTGCCTCCTATCACCAAGCCAATTTTGTATCCAGTTTGCTAGCTCACCCTGGATCCCATGTGTTCAAACCTTCTGGACCAGCCTACCATGCAGGACCTTGTCAAAGGCCTTGCTAAAGTCCATGTAGACAACGTCCATCGCCCTGCCCTCGTCAATCCTCTTGGTCACCTCCTCAAAAAACTCAATCAAATTCATGAGACATGATTTCCCATGCACAAAGCCATGCTGACTATCCCTAATCAGACCTTGCCTTTCCAAATGCATATAAATCCTGTCTCTCAGAATCCCTTCCAATAACTTTCCCACCACTGATGTAAGGCTCACCGCCCTGTAGTTTCCCTGGCTTATCCCTGCTGCTCTTCTTAAATAAAGGCACAACGTTAGCTATCCTCCAGTCTTCCGGTACCTCACCCGTGGCTAACGATACAAAAATCTCTGCCAGGGCCTCAGCAATCTCCTCCCCTTCCTTCCCATAGTATCCTAGGATACACCTGGTCGGGCGCTGAGGATTTATCCACCTTAATGTGCTTCAAAACCTCCAGCACCTCCTTCTTTGTAATGTTGATATGCTCCAGGATATCGGTGTTCCTTCCCTTGAACTCACTAGCTTCCATGACCTTCTCCACGGTAAATCCGGACGCGAAATATTCATTTAAGACCTCGCCCATTTCCCGTGGCTCCACACATAGATTGCCACACTGATCCTTAAGGGGACCGACTCTCTCCCTCGCTACCCTTTTACTCTTAATATACTTATAGAATCTTTTACGATTCTCCTTTATCTTATCTGCCAGGGAAATCTCCTGGCCCCTTTTTGCCCTCCTAATTTCCTCCTTAAGTGTAGTCCTACATCCCCTATACTCCTCGAGGGACTCGCTGGATCCCAGCTGCCTATACCTGACATATGCCTCCTTCTTTGTCCTGACCAGACCCTCAATATCCCTCATCAACCAAGGTTCCCTAAACTTGCCAGCCTTGCCCTTCCATCTAACAGGAACATGCCGGCCCTGAACTCTTCCTATCTCACTTTTAAAAGCCTCCCACTTGCCAGATGTCCCTTTACCTGTAAACAGCCTCTCCCATTCAACTTTTGAGAGTTCCTGTCTGATGCCATCGAAATTAGCCCTTCCCCCAATTTAGGACTTCAACCTGAGGACCAGTCCTAACCCTTTTTCATAACTATCTTGAAGCTAATAGAGTTATAGTCACTGGTCCCAAAGTGCTCCCCCACTGACACATCAACCACCTGCCCATTCTCATTTCCCAAGAGGAGGTCGAATGTAGCCCCTTCTCTAGTAGGGCCATCCACATATTGCTTCAGAAAACTATCCTGGACGCACTTAACAAATTCTTCCCCATCTGATCCCTTAGCACTAAGGCAGTCACAGTCAATATTAGGGAAGTTAAAATCACCTACTATTACAACCCGATAATTCCTACACCTATCTGTGATTTCCTACATATATGCTCCTCCAATTCCCTCTGACTATTGGGGGGGCCTATAGTATAATCCCATCAAAGTGATCACCCCTTTCTTATTTCTAAGTTCTACCCATATGGCCTCGCTGGATGTTCCCCCCGGATATCCTCTCTAAGTACTGCCGTGATGTCCTCCCTAATCAATAGTGAAACTCCCCCTCCTCTCTTACCTCCACCTCTGTCACGCCGGGAAGCTTTGGTATCCCGGAACATTGAGCTGCCAGTCCTGCCCATCCCTCAACCACGTTTTCCGTAATAGCAAGTAAATGCAGTTTAGCCTATCAGACCTTCCACACTCCCTGTCCTGACCCTGCCCGGCCTGCCTAATGGACTTGCTTGCTTTAACCTCTACATTTGTTCTCAATTATCTCTTCGGAGAGACTACTACTTTGGGTCCCACCCCCTGCAAGACTAGTTTAAACCTCCCGAGTAGTACTAGCAAATCTCCCCACAACGATATTGGTCCCCTTCCAGTTCAGATGCAACCCGTATCTCTTGTACAGGTCACCTCTGCACCAAAAGAGATCCCAATGATCCAAGTAGCTGAAGCCCTCCCGCCTACACCAGCTCTTCAGCCATGCATTCATTTGCCTTATCTTCCTATTCCGACCCTCACTATCACGTGGCACAGGGAGTAATCCTGAGATTACAACCCTAGAGGTCCTGCTTTTTAACCTTCTGCCTAACTCCCTATATTCACTTTGCAGGACCTCCTCTCTCTCCCTGCCTATGTCGTTAGTACCAATATGGACCACGACCTCTGGCTGCTCACCCTCCCCTTTCCGATTGTCGTGCAGCTGCTCCGAGACTTCCTTGACCCTAGCACCAGGGAGGCAACATACCATCCTGGAGTCTCATATGTGGCCACAGAAATGCCTATCTGCACCCCTTACAATAGAATCCCCTATCACTATAGCTCTTCCACCCCTTTTTCCTCCCCTGCTGTGCAGCAGAGCCCTCTGTGATGCCACGAACTTGGCTGTTGCTGCTTTCCCCTGGGAGGTCATCCCCCCCCCCCCAACAGTACAACAGTATCCAAAGCGGTATATCTGTTTGAGAGGGGGATGGCCACAGGGGACTCCTGTACTACCTGCCTGCGTCTACTACTCCATCTGGTGGTCACCTATCCCTTTTCTGCCTGTGCAGCCATTATCTGCGGTGTGACCACCTCACTGAACGTGCTATCCACGACGTCCTCAGCATCGCGGAAGCTCCACAATGAATCCACCCGCAGCTCCAGCTCCATAATGTGGGTAGTCAGTAGCTGCAGATGGATACACTTCCTGCACACATGGTCATCAGGGACACTGGAAGCATCCCTGATTTCCCACATAGCGCAGGAGGAGCATATCACAAGGCTGAACTCTCCTGTCATGACTTACCCTTAGATTAATTAGTTACTCCCTTAATTAAAAAATACTAATTATACTGGGGCCCTTGTTCTACCCACTTCAATCCCAAGTCCTTAAAAAAACAAAACACCTTAGTAGTACTCACCTTGTTACCAGAGATTTTTTTCCACCAAAAAAACAACTTTCCCCTTATTTTTTTTAAGGTATTCTAACAGCTGCTGCTCACCAATCACCTTGCAGCTCTCCTCTGACATCACTGTTCTAATCCCATTTTCCAGCACTTGGCCCATAGCCTTGTATGCTATATTGTTTCAAGTGCTCATCTAAATACTTCTTAAATGTTGTGAGGGTTCCTGCCTCTACCACCCCTTCAGGCAATGCGTTCCAGATTCCAACCACCCTCTGGATGAATTTTTTTTTCCCTCAAAGCCCCTCTGAACCTCCTGCCCCTTACCTTAAATCTATGCCCCCTGGTTATTGACCCCTCCGCTAAGGGATAAAGTTTCTTCCTATCTAACCTATCAATGCCCCTCATAATTTTGTACACCTCAATCATGTCCCCCCTCAGCCTTCTCTGCCCGAAGGAGAACAGCTCTAGCCTTTTCAGTCTCTCTTCATAGTTGAAATGCTCCAGCCCAAGCAACATCCTGGTGAATCTCCTCTGCACCCTCTCCATTGCAACCACATCCTTCCTATAGTGTGGTGCCCAGAACTGTACACAGTACTCCAGCTGTGGCCTAACTAGCGTTTTATACAGCTCCATCATAACCTCCCTGCTCTTATATTCTGTGCCTCGACTAATAAAGGCATGTATAGCAAATGCTTTCCTAACCACCTTATCTACCTGTGCTGCTGCCTTCAGTGATCTATGGACAAGTACAGCAAGGTCCCTCTGTATTTCCTATGGTCCTACCATCCATTGTATATTCCCTGGCCTTGTTAGTCCTCCCAAAATGCATCACCTCATACTTCTCAGGATTAAATTCCATTTGCCACTACTCTGCCCATTTTACCAGCCCATCTATATCATCATGTAATCTAAGGCTTTCCTCCTCACTATTTACACGCCACCAATTTTTGTGTCATCTGCAAACTTACTGATCATACCTCCTATATTCACATCTAAATCATTAATGTACACTACAAACAGCAAAAGTCCCAGCACCGATCCCTGTGGTACACCACTCGTCACAGGCGTCCAATTGCAAAAACAACCCTCGACCATCGCCCTCTGCCTCCTGCCACTAAGCCAATTTTGGATCCAATTTGCCAAATTGCCCTGGATCCCATGGGCTCTTACCTTCTTAACCAATCTCCCACACAGGACGTTATCAAAAGCCTTACTGAAGTCCATATAGACGACATCAACTGCTTTACCCGCATCTACACATTTCGTCACTGCCTCAAAAAATTCCGTCAAGTTATCAGACATGATCTCCCCCTGACAAAGCCATGCTGACTATCCCTGGTTAATCCCTGCCTCTCCAAGTGGAGATTAACTCTGTCCCTCAGAATACATTCCAATAGTTTCCCAACCACTGATGTTAGACTCACTGGCCTGTAATTACCTGGTTTATCCCTGCTACCCTTCTTGAATAATGGTACCACATTCACTCTCCTCCAATCCTCTGGTACCTCTCTTCTGGCCAGAGAGGATTTGCAAATTTGTATCAGAGCCCCTGCAATCTCCTCCCTTGCCTCACATAACAGCCTGGGATACATCTCATCTGGGCCTTGGGATTTATCCACTTATAAGCCTGCTAAAATAGCTAATACTTCCTCCCTTTCAATGCTAATATGTTCAAGTATATCACAATCCCCCTCCCTAATCTCTACACATACATCGTCCTTCTCCATAGTGAGCACAGATGAAAAATAATCATTTAAAACCTCACCTATGTCCTCCGGCTCCACACACGGATTGCCACTTTTTAGTTTAGTTTTAGTTTTAGAAATACAGCACTGAAACAGGCCCTTCGGTCCACCGAGTCTGTGTCGACCATCAACCACCCATTTATACTAATCCTACACTAATCCCATATTCCTACCAAACATCCCCACCTGTCCCTATATTTCCCTACCACCTACCTATACTAGGGGCAATTTATAATGGCCAATTTACCTATCAACCTGCAAGTCTTCTGGCTTGTGGGAGGAAACCGGAGCACCCGGAGAAAACCCACGCAGACACAGGGAGAACTTGCAAACTCCACACAGGCAATACCCAGAATTGAACCCGGGTCGCTGGAGCTGTGAGGCTGCGGTGCTAACCACTGCGCCACTGTGCCACCCACTTTGATCCCTAATGGGCCCTACTCTTTTCCCGGTTATCCTCTTGCCCTTAATATACTCATAAAACGCCTTAGGATTTTCCTTTATCTTGCCTGCCAGTGTTTTTTCATGTCCCTCTTCACTGTCCTGATTACTTTTTTAAGTACCCCCCTACACTTTCTAGACTCCTCTAGTGTCTCCACTGTTTTCAGCACTCTGAATCTGCCATAAGCCTCCTTTTTTTTTCCTGATCCAATCCTCTATATCCCTTGACATCCAGGGTTCCCTGGACTTGTTGGTCCTACCCTTCACCTTAATGGGTACATGTTGGCTCTGAACTCTCACTATTTCCTCTTTGAATGACTCCCACTGGTCTGATGTCGGCTTTCCTACAAGTAGCTACTCCCAGTCCACTTTGGCCAGATCCTGTTTTATCATCTTAAAATCGGCCTTCCACCAATTCAGTACCTTTATTTTCGGTCCATCTTTGTCCTTTTCCACAACTACCTTAAATCTTAGAGTAATGGTCACGATCCCCGAAATGCTCCCCCACTGACACTTCTACCACTTGTCCAGCTTCATTCCCTAGGATTAGGTCCAGTACTGCCCCTTCTCTTGTAATAATCGTGAGTACACTTCAGTAAAGTCGACAATTTCCCTTTAAACATAATTGCTGTTTGTTTAGTTTAATATACGTCAGCTGCCGAATGATCTCCTCACAAGTGGACATTTCTAGAAACATCTTAATCAGGTACAGCAGTGGGTTACAGCAGAGGCTGATGACAGCTCTCATCCCACTGTGAAAATTCGACAGACTATTACTGGCAGCTGGAGAGGAGTGAGAAAATTAGCTCTGACACTTATTGCAACTCTTCAGGTGAAATCAGACACTTGACGAGTCCTAGCAGCCAAGTTACTTCACCTTTTTAAACTGTGCCTCTCTCTCTGCCCTCCTCTTTCCACTCCCTCTCTCTGGCCCCGCTCTCTCTTTCCCTCTGCCTGTGTCTCTTGCACATACAAACAAGACTATGATGAGCAATCATTGTGCTGCTACCAGATTTCTGGAAATGTTTTAATTCAAACTCAACTTTTGGTCCTTTGACACTTCTGACAGTCCAGTCAGGAACGTGTTGGAATCCATGCCTGTGTGTAAACTGGTTGGAATGCCCTGGACTGTCACTAACTGAGTCTGACCCGTGCTTCTGATACATCCAAACATTGGCTCGATTGGTGAGTGTAGGGACTTGGAAATATTAGTGATTCAAATGGATGCAATATTGTTGGGTGCATAGCATTGAACACAATAGGCAGGGCCTCGAGCACACTGACTCAGTCCAGCACTCCAGTAATTCCTACACATCCTCATACACTGCAATGTAATGTACGATGAGGGGAATGTAAAGGACCCCAGTGTAAGCCTGTAGAGAGAATTCCTGCCTGACACACGCTTGAAACTGTGTTGTTTGGAGCCAGAACTTGATTTGTAAACTAGAGGGCTGTGCGTGAACACAGCAAGGGGCAGTGGCCCCATCCCCTGCACCCCACTTCCCGCCCCAAACCCAGCCCCCTCCCCACAAGTGTGCGAACATATTCTGAGAGGAGAAGTTGTGTCTGGATCTCCAGCTGTTTCCAATTGGACAATAGCATTTGGTTATTTGTGGATTCATCCAAATCCTAAAATCTTGGGCTGCCCATCGGGCTTGGAGGTTGAAATGAATGAATGAATGAGAAAAGGAAGCTGCTTTGCAGTTGTGTTTGTGGATGTTTTTAATGACTTGAATTGGATATTTTGAGTCTTGTCTAGAACAGCGTTGTCCAATCATTGGAAATCCAGATGTGGCTAATTGCACTTCTGATTAGTAAATTTAAAAAATGGGTAATAGACACCATTATTGGGCATGTGACCTCAATCCCCCTTTGAACTTTAACCTTTATGTGCTATTGTTGGGAAAATGGTAGGATGAAAAGCAAAGTGTGCGAGAGCTTTTTTGACAATTGAGAGGGCTTCACTCCCTTGATGACTGAACGTTGGGACATGTTTGAAGTAAATATTGACAGACCATGTCCATTCAGATGTATTGTGACTGGGTGTAAGGTGGTTTCTGCTGAAATTGGTGAATGTAGTTGAAAAGCTAACAGAAATTTATCTCCAATTGAGCTGAAGCAAACTTTAAGTACAGTTCTGCACTGCTAACTATCTCCTCCTCCTCCCTCCCTTCCTCCTACTCTCTCCAGCCATCTGTCACTCCTAACCTGTGTCTGATGTGCAGTAACTCTGGAATCCCAGTTCACACTCTGTGTTCTTGCTGGTTGTGTTTCAGATCCACGCTCAGACGGTCCTGTCTTGCGGTCGCTGTTTTGATGAGGATTATGCGCTCTTTCCGTTCATGGCTCACGCCCTTCGCTGCTTGTGGGCGGACCAGGGGGTGAAACTGGCAGCGTCACGAGGCTACGAGTTTGAGCTGAACGACTCTGCACATTAGTAAGTTCACATTTCCCGCATACTTCCACATTCAGACTGTGTTACACAGAATGTACAGCACAGAAACAGGCCATTCGGCCCAACTGCTCCATGCTGGTGTTTATGCTCCACACGAGCCTCCTCCAGCTCTGCCTATCAGCGTATCCTTCTACTGCTTTCTCCATGTACTAAGCTAGCTTCCTCTTAAAGGTATTAAATGCTGTAAAGTGAAGGTGTGGTAACAGTACACTGCAGCAATGACTAAAGCAGGGCCGATACTGGGATGTATAACAAGATATGATATTGAGCCAAAATAGTGAGGTAATCCTGGCTCTTCGTGCACCCACACTGAGAATAAATACTGTGCAGAGTCCACAGTACAAAAGGATGTTGCAGCTATTGAAAGGATACAGAAGAGAGCAACCAGAATGATTGGGGGGATGGGGAAAAATTGGATTATGAGGAGCGAATATATAAAGTGGGCATGTTCTCACTAGAAAAGAGAAGGCTGAGCAGTGATTAAGATTTTAGGATTCTAAAGGGACTACATTACGTGGACCATGACTAGCTGTTTCCGCGGAACGAGGGGGTGCGGCCTGGGTTTGAAGGGGGATAAATTCAACACTAATCTACAAAAGCAATATTTCAGGGAGGGAGTCGTCAATCTATAGAACAGGCTCCCAATGGAAATGGTGGAAACAGATAGTATTCATTCAAATGCAAATTAAGAGAGCTTTCTTGCACTATATCCCAAAATGTTATTTTGGGCATCAGTAATTTGAGACATGGTGAATTTTACTGGGCCCCCGACGGCGGTGGGGCTGCCACAGGCCTCGATGCCGGGAAGGCCCGACCCCATATTACTACCGGCGGCAAGGCCTCATGGCACCCCCTGTCGCTCGGTGCCGGGAACATAATTAAAATAGGTTAATGCGTGTAAATTTAAGACTCAATACTTACCTCGTCGCATTGGTCATCCCTCTGCCATATTCTGGCTGGTTGCCGGGACTCCCGTGCCTTCGGATCTCCTTCTGGCGATCTGGTTGGGAAGGGGGAGCAGCTACGTTTCAGGGTGTGGGGGTGGGGTGGGGTGGGGAAGCAAATGGTGGGAAGGGGTTGAAGGTGAAAGTTAATAAATATTGGGGGGGGTGGAGCTGGGGATCGCAAGGTAAGTTTTTTTTTTTGTGGGTGGGGGGAGAGGGCAATTAATAAATTGGGGGGGGGGGTGGGAGAGGGGCTTGAATCTTGTAAATTTTTAATTTTAAAATGTATACAACTTTTTAAAATTTAAATGAAGTTGAAGGGTTTGAGGCCCTTTAAAAATGGCACCGGACACCGTTGCTGGGGACGGAGCGTCCGCCCCCTCCACGTCATTGTGGTTGGGGGAGGGGGGGGGAGCGGTCCACCCCATCCATTTAAATGAGCCGCCGTGCTAAGTATCGTAGCGGCTCCACGGAGTAAACCTCGCGCATGTGCCCCGCAGTTTTTGAAGCTCGCAACTGAGCTGATAAAATTCAGTGTGGTAAGTGTAACATGTCTAGGAGAAACACCTGACTTTGGACCTAATGATTCTGCAAACTCTCCAATAACTGGGGTTTTTCGTGTCTGGGTCTCTCATAGACTCATTGATGGAAATTGATTTCTGTGTTTAGTCAATATCTCCATTAGTATTGTATAATATGACTACCGGGATGGTCGTCCTTTGTAAGGGGTGAGGAACTTTCTGCCTGCAGTGAAGACCTGGAATCAAAGTCTGACTTTCCCCATCACCCAAACTACAAAAAAAAAAATTATATTTATTGGTTCCTGGGATGTGGGTGTCGCTGGCTAGGCCAGCATTTATTGCCTGTCCCTAATTACTCTTGAGAAGGTGGTGGTGAGCTGCCTTCTTGAACCGCTGCAGTCCATGTGGTGGAGGTATACTCTCTTGGTTGCGAGGAAGGGAATTCCAAGATTTTGTCCCTGCAGTAATGAAGGAATGGCTGATATATGTCCAAATGAGGATGGTGTGTGATTTGCAGCTGGTGGCATTCCCATGCATCTGCTGCCCTCGTGTTTCTAGTTGGTAGAGGTCGCAGGTTTGGGAGGTGCTGTTGAAGGAGCCTTGGTGAGTTGCTGCAGTGCATCTTATCGATGGTACACACTGCTGCCACTGTCAGTGATGGAGGGAGTGAATGTTTGTAGATGGGGTGCCAAACAAGTGGGCTGCTTTGTCCTGGATGATGTCGAACTTCTTGAGTGTTGTTGGAGCTGCACCCATCCAGGCAAGTGGAGAGTATTCCATCACACTCCTGACTTGTGCCTTGTAGATGATGGATAGACTTTGGGGAGTCAGGAGGTGAGTTACTCGCCACAGAATTCCCAGCCTCTGACCTGCTCTTGTAGCCACAGTATTGATGTGCAAGGACAGGAGTGTCTCAGTAATGTTAGCACAGCATACTGTAGAAGGTGCAAACTGTTCATCTTTCATACTTGACAAAAAGAATGACTCACTTTATCCAAAATGTTACGAATTGTATTTTTAATTGATTTCCAGGATGTCGGTAATATTTAATTATAATTCCGGATGTTTAAATGACTTAATTCTTGTAGATGAATGTGAAAATTTCCTGTATATGAATGATTGTATAAACATGATATGTAGATTATGTCTTGTGCTAAACAATGCACGGATTGCTCAGAGTAGATCGGGAGCACCAGCCGTCCTCAGGGTAAGGAACCGGACACCACGACTCAGTCTGGCCTGCACGTGATTTCAGTCCCACACCCTCTGCCTAACTCTCTCAACAATAACAGCTTGTATTTATATAGCGTCTTTAATGTAATAAAACATTCTAAGGCGCTTCACAGAGGCGTTATAAAGCAAAATTGGACACCGAGCCACGTAAGGAGATATTAGGGCAGACAGCCAAAAGCTTGATCAAAAAGATAGATTTTAAGGAGCATCTTAAAGGAGGAAAGTGAGGTAGAGAGGGGGAGAGGTTTGCAGAGGGGATTCCAGAGCTCAGGGTCCAGGCAGCCGAAGGCATGGCCACCAATGTAGGCCAAAGTGGCAATTAGAATCAAGGATGCCCGAGAGCAGAATTAGAGGAGTGCAGGTATCTTGGAGGGTTGTGGGGCTGGAGATTACAGAGATAGGGAGGGGCGAGGCCCTGGAGGGATTTGTAAACAAGGATGAAAATTTTTAAATTGTGGCTTTGCACGACCTGGAGCCAGTGTAGGTCAGTGAGCACAGGGCTGATGGGTGAACGGGATTTGGTGCAAGTTGAGATATAGGCAGCAGAGTTTTGGATGACTTCAAGTTTACAGAGGCTAAGAAAGGCATGCAGTCGCGCAGATAATTACCGCAGTGCAAGACGCCTGCTTCCCTGATACAACCTCTGCCAGAATGGGGGCGGTGGGATGTGGGGTGGGGTGGGCGATGTGAATGGCAGGAGCAGTGCCAGGAGGATAGAGCCACTCTCCGAGACTGAAACCGCACTGTAAAGCGACATGTGTTTCAAAGTCAGGACTCGCATAGCAGAGTGGCGACCTCACCTCTACGAGCAAAAACATTTTCAACTGACAGCAAGCAACTAATTACTGTGACTTTCTTTCTTTTCGAACACAGAAAGTCCCTGGAAGCTCGCGGCTGGTTGGTTATTAGCTGGAAAGGGCTCTGTATGACATTTCGACAGATTGACTTGTAATTGCTGCTCCTGTGTAACGTTTGCACCGTTAATTTGCGTGCCGTTTTGTGATTCTCTTTAACACAAAGTAAACTAATTGCTGGCTTTGACATTAAATCTGAGCCATGGAGGTATAAGGTTGGATCAGCCGTAACCAGTGGCAGCATCTTGTCTCGTTGGCATGGTGGAGTAATGAGTATCATTATACTGACTCACACAATTAGAACCAATGAAAGAGAGAGAGAGAGAGAGACCAGTGTCGTGATCACAGAAGCAGTTCACCCAGTGGGGGAGGAGGGCAAGTCAACATGATGATAAGCTGCCTGTCTAACTACACAGAGGAACAGCCCTTTAAACTTTTCTTAAAGGTTTCTCACTTAGTGAACAGGATTTTTTGAAATTCCTTTCTGTGGCTCACATTTACTTCAGGTGATTAGTGCAGTAATTGATGAGAGACCAAACGTTCAGAATATGTTGGGTTAGTTGTTGACTTTTCAAGACTGGATGTCAATCAAGTTGCACCTCTGATGTTTAGAAACTGAACGAAAAATGACAAAATGTTCAAGTTCATCTGTGGAGATTTTTTTTTTGTGTTTTTAGTGAGGGCTGTTACTGCTGCGGAGGGGGATATATGTCTTTATGTAATGTCCCTCTGCTAAGATAATATCCCCAGTATTTCAGGGTGGGAGGGAGCCAAAGGCACAAAGGATGAGAAGCTTTCAAAGGATTTTAATCTCTCCACCTTTAGTGGCCGTGCCTTCAGCTGCCTGGGTCCTAAACTCTGGAATTCCCTCTCCAAACATCTCTGCCTCTCTACCTCTGTCCCCTCCTTTAAGACGCTCCTTAAAACTTACCCCTTTGGCCAAGTTTTTCATCCTATTTCCTAATATCTTCTTACGTGGCTCGGTGTCATACTTTGTTTAATAATGCTCCTGTGAAGCACATTGGGATGTTTTATTAAAGGCGCTATATAAATACAAGTTGTTGCTGAAAAAAAAGGGCACGTGACTTGATGCTGTTTGACACGGAAGGAATGGACCAGGCTAAACCCAGCTCAACCGTGGGTGAATAGCCCACTTGTTGGGCAATAGCTTGGCACCTGGATAAAGAGTGTTGACTCCAGTTCACCACAGTGTTACTTCAGCCTAAAGGCCCACTCAGGTCGGGAAAAAGAACCCGACCCGAACCTGACCGAACCACAGCGGACCCGGCCCAAGTCCCTCCGATTTTGCCCCGAGCCCGACCCTGACCACAACTCGATCCGACCATCCCGTTACTCACCTTCGGACTCGGAACCTCCACGAAGCTGCAGTGCATGCGTGATGACATCATGGTGACGTCACTCGCTCACTGCGCAGACTCAGTTTCGTCCCGGACTCCCAGCTCAGGTAAGTTGTTTAATTTCAATACTTACCAGCAGAGCACTTACTGTGTGTGTCCGGCCCGACCCGGACTCGACCCGACCTGGCCCGATAGCCAGACCCAGGAAGAGGGGCCCGACCTGACCCAAACCCGACACATGTCGTCAGGCCCTGTAAGATGACCAATGCCTTTGCTCTGAGTGGACTAGCCTAAAGTTGGTAACCTTTGCACGGTTTGTGCTCATCTGCTAAGTTGTTTTTATTTTCTTTACATAGTGGCTGAATAGGGAATTCTTTTTCTTCCCAAAAAGAGATGGTGTCAAGTGTAATTATAGTTTGGCATAACTAATGCGTTGGTTTCTAGGTGGGGACAATTTGGCTTTGCCCTTCGAGACAATCAAGCAATTCAAAGCTTGACTGTGCATAACCAGTAAACAAAAGAACATTTAAAACTAGTCTTTGTGTGAAAACAGATAAAAACGATAGCCTTGAAGAGCAGTTTGCACTTGACCAACATCACCAACAGGGCAGAAACAGATAAGATGGTCATTATAAACCAAAGAAAGAAGTTAAAATACGTATTGTACTCAATGCACTGTTAGTGTGCTTTTTTTTTTGGAGATACAGCACTGAAACAGGCCCTTCGGCCCACCGAGTCTGTGCCGACCATCAACCACCCATTTATACTAATCCTACACTAATCCCATGTTCCTACCAAACATCCCCACCTGTCCCTATATTTCCCTACCACCTACCTATACTAGTGACAATTTATAATGGCCAATTTACCTACCAACCTGCAAGTCTTTTGGCTTGTGGGAGGAAACCGGAGCACCCGGAGAAAACCCACGCAGACACAGGGAGAACTTGCAAACTCCACACAGGCAGTACCCAGAATCGAACCCGGGTCCCTGCAGCTGTGAGGCTGCAGTGCTAACCACTGCGCCACTGTGCCGCCGCTTTATGCATGGTGGAGTGTGACAAGCAGCATATATGTGTCCCAAAATTTGACGCCTCCTATTCTACTTCCATTTCCATAAATGTAAAAATGTTCCTGCGATTACAATGGATTATCTGTTCTCCTGTCTTTTTTGCTGTCATTTTCTTCACTTCATTACATTGCTGTGTGCCATTTCAGTGGTTTGCTTGTGTCACGGGGGGTGGTGTGCTGTTGATTTGCCTGTTGTTGCCAGCAATAAGCCAACAGTGGAATCCAGATTTAAGGAATTTCTTCTGATTCTGATGCTGTGAACACATAACTTTTTCAGACTGGGCTATTTTCCATAATGATTCAACCCGTGCTGACAGATTGGGGGGAACCTATTTACTGTCACATCAGCAGGATGCATTGTTGAGCCACAGTTAGGAGTAAACCACAAGTTACTGGTATTTTCATTGTCTGTTATTTATCTTATTTAGCGAATGCAAATCCCCGAAGCCAAGCGATAGCCTCTCCATTGGCTGAGTTGAAGGTGATTAGTCCGCCACTTAGTCTGTAGAGGGGATCAGCATTCATGCCGCACCCCTCCATCAGTACCCAGGCGCCCCTGGGGAAGCAGATGATCCTACCAGCAGACTGAATTCCAAGAGAAAATTACTCTGAAAGAGTCCCTTGCAGAATCCCAGTCACCCCAGAACCACCAGTCTCAACAAGCATGCTGTCCGAATCTTACAGTTTAATGTTGAAGGCCTATCGACTGCCAAGCAAAACCTCACTGGATGCCTTGCCACCCAACACTCCATCAACATCATTCATTGTTTGTAAATGCTGAAGATAAGGTGACAGATCTGGCTCAACAATTAGTAGTTAATTCTTTCCATTTTAAAATTTTGCACAGTGCATGTTGGCAGTAGGCCTGCCTGTTGGGGCATGTCCAAAGGATGTGCCTTAATGTGCTGCCCCTTTCAAAACCTCCCCAGTGGTCATCTGAGAACTCAGGATTGCATTTATATCAGGGCAAGGATGTGTTGTCAGGGTAATGGTCTATCTTGACTTGTTCCTGTTTCAACTTGTTAGAGGTGGAGACTATGTACAGCTAGATTCCTGTTCACCTTCAATTAATGTTCTTTGCTGGTCTTTTTAAAAAAAAAAATCACTGCTTCAATTTTCTGCATACATTGGAATCAAGATTGTGTAGTCTCATGAAACCAGTTTGGTTGCACTGTATCTTTATTGTGGTAGGTATTATTTTGGAGTATATTGGTTTTTGTGGTTAAGGATGTCATAAAGTTGAAGATTACTGTGATTGTGCCATGAATCAAAGTTCTCACCTATGCCTCCTGACAGAATGTCAGGATGGTATCATATAAGCTGCTATGAAAGTGATGACACATGCCTCTCCAAATTCATAAGATGAATAGAAAGAAACAAGAAATGTTGGACCAGATGAATAAGTCAATATTCTTGCTCCAATACTACCTGAGGGTGCAGTCTTAGACCATTAGCCCAGCACAACAACAACTTGCATTTATGTAGCACCTTCAGTTGGAATTTACAGTGCAGAAAGAGGCCATTCGGCCCAATCAGTCTGTGCTCTGTTTATGCTGCACACGAGCCTCCTCCCACCCTACTTCATCTAACCGTAGATGATAAAGTCCTGGCTGCTGGTGACGAGACCTGCGCTCCGAGAGCCATCAGCCGAAGTCACATCAAAGCTGCTACAAAAGCAGTTGCCACTCCAGATAACCAATTTCTTCCATTATTCACTTTAACATAGTAAAATCTCCCAAAGCGATTCACAACAGCAATTATCAAACAAAATTTTACACCGAGCCACATAAAGAGATATTAGGACAGGTGCCCAAAAGCTTGGTCAAAGAGGTAGGTTTTAAGGAGATAAAGGAGGAAAGCTAGAGGTACAGAGAGGTTAGGGAGGGAATTCAAGAACTTAGAACCTTGGCAGCTGAAGGCACAGCCACCAGTGGTGGAGTGAAGAAAATCGGGAATGCGCAAGAGCCCAGAATTGGATGAGTACAGATATCTCAAAGGATTGTAGGACTGGAGGAGGTTAAAATCAAATTGTTGCTGGACTGGAAGCCGATGTAGGTTCGCAAGCACCAGGGTGATGTGTGAACAGGACTTGCTGCAAGTTCGGATACAGATTTGGATGAGCTCATGATTACAGAGGATGCAAGGTGAGAGGTAGAGGCTTGCTCAGGTTGGGAAAAAAGAACCCGACCGAACCAGAGCGGACCCGAGCCCAACCCGGCCCGAGTCCCTCCTATTTTGCCCTGAGCCCCTCAGCCCGACCCAACCATCCCTTTACTTACCTTCTGACTGGGAAGCTCCGCGAAGCTGCAGTGCATGCGTGATGACATCATAGTGACATCACTCACTCACTGCGCAGACTCAGTTTCGTCCCGGACTCCCAGCTCAGGTAAGTTGTTTAATTTCAATACTTACCAGCAGAGCACTTGCTGTGTGTGTCCGGCCCAACCCGGACTCGACCCGACCTGGCCCGATAGCCAGACCCAGGAAGAGGGGCCCGACCTGACCCAAACCCAACACATGTCGTCAGGCCCTGTTAGGTTCAGGTTGGGTAGCAGGCCTCTACTTCAGCATCCAGAGATAAGTTACCCAATATATCTGTACCAAGGGAGTAGACCGGATGTACAACCTCTAGCATCATGTTAGCTGTTGAAACCTCTGCTTGTACCATGATCACTGCTGTGTCTAGACCTGTGGTTTGTCCAAATCCATCACAAGCTGAAGTTATTGCCAAGTTGTTCCACTTCACACTGTGAGATGAGCCTTGCATCGTTGGCTAAAAGAAGCTCTCAACAGACATTTGATTTCTACTTTCTGCTCTGAGGTGTGGAACCATACAGTACAGGAAGAGGCCATTCGGCCCATCGTGACTGTACTGGCTCTCGGCAGGAGCTATCCAATCTGTCTCACTCCCCTGCTATTTTTTTTCCCATTGCCCTGCAGATCTTCTGCCTTTCAACTATTTATCCAGTTCCCTTTTTAAAAGTTGTTATTGAATCTGCTTTCTCCACCCTTTCAGGCAGCACATTCCAGATCGTAACACTCGCTGCATGTCAGAGTTTTCCATCTGATCTTGTGTGGAGTAATCCACCTGAGGCACTAGGTGAGAAAGCATAAAGAGGCAGCAGAGAGCAGAGTGTTGTTGCCAAAAGCACATCTCAGTTTTAGAATCCATAGTGGTGTCAAATGATCAGATTAATTACCGCACTGGACTGCAGTCTTCATACCATCGTGGAAGATTGAATTGGACTGGGGAGCAAACAACTCGTTTGAGCAATTTAGAAAAGGTTTCTACTGCCGAACCAGTCAAAAACCTGTGTTAAATTGAGAGGTCGAGCATGTAAAGAGGTTTTCCCCACTCGTATCACTTGCCTCAGTGCAGTGCTTGGTGGCAATGTGTAAACCAGCTCAGATGTTGGGATCTGGTAAAGATCACTACTGATCGATGCTGATTGATCAACGGACGTTCCATTGACTGTCCAATTAAAGATGTTCAGTGAGTTCTTGCAATCTTTCAAGAATAACCCATGCGAATGCCTTGTCAGCAATGCTAATGAGAACAATTCTCCCTTTAGCTGTTACATTCACTCTGACATCCTTTGTTTTTGCACAATCTGAATGATGTTGGCACATCGTCCATCTCTTGTGGTGTCTCTTCCTTCCCTCCAAAAAGCAAACAAGACATTGGGCAGATGTTTAAGCGCAACCTGCTCTTGTCTCGGTACTTCAGTTTAAGAAAGGCAGAAAACGTCAATTGACTAAGCGTGTGTGGAATAGTAGAAAGGGTAACATTGAACACCACAATATGGGTCTACTGGGCACATGACAGTGGGATATGAGCCACCTATAGGTGGCAGGAGAGAAGACTAATCACAGCTGCTACCTCCGCCATATTCTGCATATCAAATGGGAAGATAAAGGTCCTGAATCTAAAGTACTTGAGGGAGCTGTGGTGCCAAGTCTATTAACTTTTCTCAAACCTCTGGTAGCTTGTTCATCTGTATCAGAAGGCAAATGGGTGTATTCCGAAGGATCCCTTGTCTGGTGAACTTGCAGACACTTCAAGGCCACCAAGCCAAGGCTCAAGTTTAGAGACGTTTGCGAGAGGGAACTGAAAACGATAATGCTGTTGCCACAAGCTGCGGAAATGTGGCTAACATCCGGGCACGCAGGAGAGCTAAAATGGGGAACTGCAGAGAGAGAAAAGCACATCAGGCTTCACGAGTTAATACTGTGTGTGTTCCATCATCAAATGCTGTGACCTAAGTGCGTAATATTTGTGACCAGGGCCTTTGCTTGAGAATGCTTCAGGAAATGGGGGTGTTGCAGTGTAGCAAAGTAACTGAACTGTGTTGGCCTTACTCCATCATCTTACTCCATTATCATATACCCATACTATACTCTAGCAACAGTCAGTGCCTTGGGAAAGGAGGAACAGAACAAACAACTAAATGTAATTCTGGATTTTAACCCGTGCTGAATGTCTACACCTGAACCCATAAACACACTGTGACTCCAAATCCCAAATGAACCTAAATTGTCGTAATGATTTCTGAAATCTAATGCATACGTCTGGAACAACCTGTGTTATGGGGGGGGGGGGGCTGCTTGTGTTGCCATGCTGCTTAATATTCCTGTCTGTCTGTGCAAGTTCCCAATCCCATCTGTTCTCGAGTACAATATTCAGTCATTGGGATGTGTTTCTCACCTTAACTCAGTTCATTTTGATGCAATTGTGTTTGTGTTTAAGTTTCATTTGCCCGTGAATGGAATTGTTTCTGTGGGGGGACTGGAGCCGAGCACAGCTAAATTAATAACAAGTGACTATGTGCAGGGGGCTTTGCTTACATTTAAATGCAGAATAAATGCTAGTACCAAAGTTGTAATCTGCTAGCAGATTTCCAGAGAAGCTGTTTAAAATTCAATTTGCAGTCAGGTGACTGGAATCGATTGTGGCCTTTGTCGAGTGGCTGTTGCGGCAGCTTTGTGTTGGGAGATTTTAATTGTGTCGCCTGCAAAGAAAGGCTTGCCTTTATATAGCGCCTGTCATGATCTCAGGACGTCCCAAAGCACCTCCTGGCCAATGAAGTTTTTTGAAATGTAGTCGCTGTTGTAATGCAGGAAATGTGATGAGGAGATGGAGGTGAGTTGGCAAGACAGGTGCATGTGAGAAGTCTCTGCATTTGTGTTGCAGAATTACCTGAAGTGATGTTGGTGTAGTCCAAGGTTGCAGGGTCTGTGGAGTCAGAGCTGTTCACGTTGATTAAAAGTTATAAGCTGCAGCTTTGCTGTCTGGTTAAAGGCCTTGAGGTGCTCCAAACAGGCCTGATCCACTCGACTCGCCCTCGGCCAAAACAATGGAAGTCTTGGATCCAGGAGGTCATTGATATATATGTCACAGGTGCGGCACTGGCGGAAACTACTCCTTTTGTAACATGGCATCGTTAACATCGCCGCTTGGCCACTGAGGTCAGAGGTGAAGTCGTTGACGTGATTGTAAAGTCAAAGGAGCAAAATGTGATGCAAAGAATTGAGATCCTGAGAGAAAAGCAGCAAGTGATACATATTTGTCAGGACACCAGGGGGAATCTCCTCTGCTCTTTGAAATAATGTCATGGATGTTGTACGTCCGCCTCTGAGGGCAGACAGGGCCTCGGTTTAATGTCTCTCCCAAGAGGTGGCAGCTCCAACAGTGCAGCACTTCCTCCAGTGCTGCACCGGGTGTGTCAGCCTGGATTATGTGCTCACGTCTCTGGGATGGGGTTTAAACCCACAACCCTCTAACTCAGAGGCACTGAGCCATGGCTGACACAAGAAGTCATTTAGATTTTACTAAACAAATGTTAAATTCTGTGAAAACTTTGTGTGTTGGGGTATTTTTTCAATGAGAATGGAGCACATTCAACCTTGTTGATATATAACCTATTACACTGGTGACATTAATCTAATATACAGAGCATTAAGTGTATGAAATATATTTTAATAAAGGCATAACTTTGTTTTTAAAAACTTCACACTTTCATTTCCAACATCCTGAAGGCAAAAATTATCTTTTAAACTAAATGATTTTAAACATTTTAATAATGTACCTGGCCTTTGTTTTGTCCTCCGCAGAGGCTTTCATTTGTGAATCTAATGATGGGATTGTTGTCCGGAGGGAATTGAATAGTCATGTGTAGTTGGTATCTTGAGGCATGAAAGGTGCTATAGAAATGCAAGTCTTTCTTCCTTTCTTTGTTTAAAATAGAAGTGGCTGAATATGAGAAAGAAAAGCTCGAAGGTCTGTGGGGAGAAGAGCAGGAGAGTGGGACTAAGTGGATCGCTGTTTGAGAGCCGAAACAAGCACGATGGTCTGATTATATTGGGTATGTTAGAGAGAGCTTTGATAGGCTGGGCATTTATAATCTTCATTTCTCTTGTGTTTTTGTCTTTGAGGATATTTTTCTGTTACATAACATTAGGAGTAGGCCATTCAGCCCTTCAAGCCCACTCTGCTATTCATGAGGTCATGGCTGATCTTACACATCATCACCATTTTCCTGCACTATCCCCCTAACCCTTAATGTTTTTAATATGTATAAAGCTATTGATCTCTGTCTTGAACATACTCAACGACTGAGCCCCCACACCCCTCTGGGGCAGAGAGTTCCAAAGATTCACCACCCTCTGAGTGAAGAAATTCCTCCTCATCTCAGTCCTAAATGGCCTGCCCCTTATTCTGAGACTGTGTCCCCTGGTTTTGGACTCGCCAGCCAGGGGAAACATCCTTCCTGAATCAACCTTGTAAGAATTTTGTGTGTTTGAATGAGATCACCTTTCATTCTTCTGAACGCCAGACAATAAAGGCCCAGACTATTTAATCTTTCCTCATAGGATAATCCCACCAACCCAGGAATTAGTCTGGTGAATCTTAGTTGCACTCCCTCTATGGCAAGTATATCTTTCCTTGGGTAAGGAGAGCAAAACTGTACAGAATACAGGTGAGGTCTTACCAATTCATTTATGGTGATGTGGGCATCGCTGACTAGGCCAGCATTTATTGCACATCCCTAATTGCGCTTGAGAAGGTGAGCTGCCTTCTTGAACCGCTGCAGTCCACGTGGGGTAGGTACACCCACAATGCCGTTAGGAAGGGAGTTCCAGGATTTTGACCCAGTGACAGTGAAGGAATGGCAATATAGTTCCAGGTCAGGATGGTGTGTGGCTTGGAGGGGAACTTGCAGGTGGTGGTGTTCCCATGCATCAGCTGCCTTTGTCCTTCTAGTTGGTAGAGGTCACGGGTTTGGAAGGTGCTGTCTAAGGAGGCTTGGTGAGTTGCTGCAGTGCATCTTGTAGATGGTACACACTGCTCCCACTGTGTGTCGGTAGTGGAGGGAGTGAATATTTGTGGATGGGTTATATAATTGCAGTAAGAATCTTTGCTCCTATACTCAAATCCTCTTGTAATAAAGGCCAACGTACCATTTACCTTCTTAATTACTTGCTTAAAATCATACCTTTTATATTCGCCGTGTTGACTACTTCACATCTTAATGCAGACTTTGTGTTGGTGTTTTTATTATTCGTTTGTGGGATGTGGGTGTCGCTGGCTAGGCCAGCATTTATTGCCCATCCCAAATTGCCCTTGAACTGAGTGGCTAGCTAGGCCATTCCAGAGGGCTTTTTTATTTTTGAGTCAACCACATTGCTGTGGGTCTGGAGTCACATGTAGGCCAGACCAGGTAAAGATGGCAGATTTCCCTTCCCTAAAGGACACGAGTGAACCAGATGGGTGAGGAGTGTAATGTAGTATTGAATTGACAGATCAGGAGAATTTCATGTCTTTTAACACCTTGGCACGCAGCAGGTTGAGAGGAATGATTAGTCTCCCTGGGCTGACCACTCTTCTAGCTTTCAGCTCCTGCCCAATTTTGACTCAATCAAAACTCATTCACTAACCGAGTTAAAAGCGGGTCTGAAAACTCTGAAACAAACGGAACCGATGGATTCTAAGTAGCTTCGCCATTCTGCTATTCACCCTAGACTACACAAAGTTTGATTGAAAATATTAAAAATATTTTCATTTCCACTTATTCACTATTTCACCCTCCTTTCTCTGCTTTTATTACCTTGAATTTTTTATTGAATCTGTTTCCTATATTTTGTTTCTTGAAGGGCAATGACTCCAAGTTATTAGTCCGTGGCTGCTGTAATTATTTCCTGCTCTCAGCCTCTGGTCCCCAGTCTTCCATTTGGCATTGAGGGCCATGTTTATTTAAAAAGAGACTTCTGACTGGCTGAAAACCAACTCCATAGGTTTGTTTTTTGAACCATTCAAAGGGCAGGAAGGAATAGTTGTCACAAATGCATTGTTAACACATTTTTATCCATCAGAGTGAAACTAAACTGACGACAAGCCAAAGGCCTAGTCAACAATAGTGCACATGGGTGAGTGAAGCCTATTGTAACATAAGAAATAGGAACAGGAGTAGGCCGTACGACCCCTCAAACCAGATACCTCAACAAGGTCATGCTGAACTTCTGCAATAACTCCACTTTCCTGCCAATCCCCATATCCCTTAATTCCCTTAGTCATTTAGTAGTACAGAACTTGAGTATTGCTGAAAATAGAGACATGTTGTTGAAGCTTTTTGTCTTGCACTCATCAGGACAATTCTCAAGAATACCAATGTAAGGGAAAACAACAACTTATACTGTATGAGAAGAGAGTGCTGATTGATTGGCAAGTGAACTCTAATTGGTGGAGGTGTTGCCATGGAGAATGCACCCGTTTATGGTGACTGACAGTTAACTGCCAAGCCTTGTTTGAAATCTAAACCAGGCAGCTTGACTCTGGTCAAGGCATTACCCTGAGAAATGAATCAGTGAATGGCTGTCACTTATTTTGTTCAGCTGAAACAGGCGCAATGTGTGTACATGTTCTTTCTGTCTACAAAGAACAGGGCCCTGTGTATTCATATATGTAGCTTCCAGTATGCGCAAATGCGCCACACTGCGAGCCCTACTGACAATCTTAAATTGGTTGTCAGCGTAATTCTTAACACACTGAGGATTATTTAGCAAATGTTGTCCAATCGCGGAATCACATCTAATGTTGGACACTGTGTTTTGCAAGCACGGTCCGGTTGGGTACGGCCTGTACCTTGCCCGTTGCAAACAGCAGAAGGAATGTGTTTAGTATGATCTGCCAGTCTTTGGGACGTACGGCCTATATACCTAGCATCACACTGGCATTGAGATTCATATATCACATTACTCATTTGTGTGATGGGCAGAACGTCTTTTTGGCGTGACAGCAGCATCCTGTTAGTGGCGAACACCACACGTGTTGCTACAGCATAGTAACAGCGTGAAACAGCTAGCTTTACCTGTTGCTCAAATTTTTTGGGATACAGGAAGGGTAATTTTCTGCTTAGTTTCAGAGATTATAGATCCATTCTACTCCATCTCTCCTCATAGGACAGCTCTCTCATCCCAGGAATCAATCCAGTGAACTTGTTTAATGTCAACATATTAAATATCTGAAGTGATTCTACCTGAACCAAATGATCTGTGATGCTGTAATATGCCACACCATCCACCCAGGGCTTTCCCAAAGCTCCGTTTAGGGCCCACCCAATACTTCAACATCAATTTTGTTCTTGAGTTATTGGATTAGGGATCCTAAGAATATCTTAAATAATAGAGAAAAGGAAAAAAGCGATTTATTATGGCTAGGGTTGTCAACTCTGGTTGGACATGTTCCTGAAGGTTTCATCACATGAACTCCCACCTTCATCCAGTCAAACAGCCTTTCCCCCTATTTCCAATATTTCTATAACTAATAAGTGTTCAAAGAAAATGGGGAAAAAAATAAATACTTTTATAAAAAAAAAATGTTCCCAATAATTTTTCTCCTGATTGTTGCTTGCAGCAATGTCCAGGGCGCTTATCTTCAATCTCTGCAGAGTTGGTAACCCTAGTTATGGCTTATACAGCCACATGCACAATACCTTACTGCTGGTTTATAATCTCCATCTTGCAGACTGACTGGATCTATCCAGTTGCCTAATCGCATCATTGACCTGGCGCTTACTGATTATGAAATGTGTCTTCTCGTCAGACTGATGCATCATGCTATCTTATATGCATGCACTCTGTAATTGGTGGTGTGTGAGTCTGCTTTTGATAACGTCTGTTGAACTGTTATCTTTGGTAACCTTGTATAAAACAAATCCCTGTTGTCATGCATGGAAGGAACCGTGATGAAATGAGCAATGAATTGGAGGAATTACGAAAATAAAAAGTCAAATGTTAAACTAAACTACAAGAACATGGACACTTGTATCACAGTCAAAATGGAGTAGTGGTCAGGTGACCCCCTCCTGTACTGCAAATAACAAACATGTCTGCAAAGATGAAACTCAATAACTGTGTCTGAATAGCTCTGGGGAGAACTCACTGAAATTGAAAGGAGCACCATTGCATATTGATGACTCCTATCTACATGAACGAGCTAGCTCTAGAGATGAGCTGACTCCCACCCCAAAACAAAATGAATAGGTATGGAGTAGCACCATTATAACAGAATGGTCCCCATTCAAACATCAACAGTTAGCCATGGTTTCCATATTTTGGTCCATTGTGTGGCCGCACCAGGGGCAAGTGCCATGTGTCACCTAATAGAAAATCAAAGGTGATGGAGTTTTACCTTAAAAGGTAACCCTCTGGAGAGAGAGGGGAGATCAAGGGGATAAAAAACAACAAAAGCCAATCCAGCCAAAGGCTGTGAGATTGAACCAGTGCAAAGAAGTCCTGCTGCTAATTCTGCGCATCATCTGGCTGCAGCAGAGAACTTGGTGACCCTGACCTCAGACTGAAGTTTGAACCACCAGAAATCTTCAGCATTTCAGCAAGTTCACGTCTACAAACATCCAGGTCTGCACCTTTGAAAAGACGTTTCCTCCTGAGAAGATACAACCAGTTTTCAGTGAACCATGAACTCTTGCTTTCCTTTGATCTTAAATTGCATCCTACTCTATCTAATCTATCCTATGTATGCATGTGTGTGAGTGGGTGAAGGTTGTGAAATTCAGGTTTTTGCTGTTTAGATAAATTTAATCTTTTTTTTTCAAACCCACAAGAAAACCTGTCGTTTGTCTGTTCATTTGATCCTAAAACACTGAGACTAAGACACCATTTTTAACAAAACACGATTGCGGTCAGGTGGGAAGTGGGGAGTGGAAGTTACCACCTGCCCATAACACCATAATGACGAGATCACCGGGAGTAGGAGGGATGAGCAAAAGCGCAGGGACCTGACAGGTTAACTGAGCGGCAAAGCAAATATCTTTGAGCTTTGAAGGGTGAGTGAGCAGCAGAGCTGACCAGAACAACCCTAGTTAGTGAACAATGGAGTGTAGCTCTGAAAATGAGCAGGAGTAGGAGATGTTAACTCAGGACTGTTTAAATGTTGGAGCAGAGTGCCCGGCTGCTAAGACAGGGACAGCTGGTTCGCAATTAACACAATCCTGGAATTGAGAGAGAGAGACTCGAAACCGATTGGAGACAAGTAGTGAGGCTGATATAACAAAAGAAGCAAAGACTTCTGCATTTCTGTAGCACTTTTTCATGATCTCAGGATGTCCCAAAGCACTTTACAGCCTACGAAGTACTTTTAAAGTGTAGTCACTGTCTGTAATGTAGGAAATGCTGCAGCCAATTTGCACGCAGCAAGCTCACACAAACAGAATGTGTTAATGAGCAGATAATTTTTTTTTGTGTGATGTTGGTTGAAAGATAAATATTGGCCAGGACATCTGGGATAACTCCTCGACGACTGTGTCAAACTGGGAGGTACTGGTATGCAGCTGCTGCGTATTCTATCAAACAGCGGTCAAGATATGGGACTGACTGGAAGCAGCTGGTGAGATGCAGTAACACAATCTGTTTTTATATGGGCTTTGTGTTAATCTGAATTTCAGGAGCCCAATGTCTGGGAGCCAGCTCCTCGATTTAATGTCATTAAATTTGGCTCCCTTATCCTGGTGACTGACCCTTAGATGCGTGAAAAAGGAATATACATTTATATAGTGCCTTTCATGATCTCCAGATGTCCCAAAAGTGCATTACAGCAATTAATACTTATGAGGAGCTATAGAATACAGTTGATAATGGGCAGAAAATCTGAGTAATGTTGCATGAGGGGTAAATATTGGCCAGGATACAAGGGAAAACTCCCCTGCTCTTCATAAAATACAGCAGTACTATGGAATCTTTTACACCCACGTGACAGAGCAAACAGGGCAGTGGTTTAACATCTCGAGCAAAATAGAGCACCTCCAGCAGTGCTCCACGCCCTCAGTACTGCACCTGGAGCGTCCGCCTAGATTGTGTGCTCAAGTTTCTGTGGGACTTGAACCCACAACCTTCCAACTCCGAGGTGCGAGCCAAGGCTGACAGGTGAAAAACTGAGTCTGCAAGTTTGCCACATTGAGGATGAGATTTAACAAGGTGCAAAGTGAGGAAGCTGCCACTCATAATCTGAATTCAACAGAAATAATATAAAGAGCAGTTAAACAGTGTCCGATCAGAGCTGAGAGACTAGGAACAATTATCAAGATGTTTTTCTGAAGACATTGATTGAAGCTTCTCTTTGAACAGCTGATTGAAGAGGATAGTGATGCTCCGCACAAGACTGATGGATACTTTGATCTGCTGCTGAAACCCTCCTACCTGCCTTTGTTACCTCTAGTCTTGGCTCTTGCTGTGCTTTCCTGGCCGGCCTCCCATCTTCTACCCTCCATAAACTTGAACACATCTGAAACTCTGCTGCCCATATATCCTAACTCTCATCAAGCCCCATTCACCCATCTCTTCCGTGCTTGCTGGCCTATATTGGCTCCCAGTCTGAGAATGCCTTGTTTTCAAATCCCTCCATGGCCTCGCCCCTCCCTATCTCTCTAATCTGCTCCAGCCCCACAACCCTCCGAGAGATCTCCACTTCCCCAATTCTGGCCTCTTTGTATCCCTGATTTGAATCGCTCCATCATTGGTGGCTGTGCCTTCAGTTGCCTAGGCCCCAAGCTCTGGAATACCCTCCCGACACCTCTCCACCTCACTTTCCTCCTTTTAAGACACTCCTTAAAACCTACCACTTTGACCAAGCTTTTGGTCATCTGTCTTAATATTGCCTTATGTGGCTTGGTGTCAAATTTTGTTTCATAACCTTCCTGTGAAGTGCCTTGGGATGTTTAATGCTATGTTAAAGGTGCTATATAAATCCAAGTTATTGTTGATACTGATGCAATGAACCTTCCATTATCCAGTGTACTGGAGGGGAGCGGCCCAGGTGTTTCTTTGACAAAGGAATGGGGGCAAGTACAGTACAGATAACAGAACCTTCCTGCAGTTTTATTCAAGAACTGGAGATTAGTTACAAATTAAAGGTTGCACGGGGCTTGACTCTGATTTGTTTCTGTGTGTATGGATGAGTTATTGCAGATGGTGTTTGGGAGAACACTGTCTATTGGAGAAAAGGATGTCAAATGTTGAATTTACAAAATGTGATGTAATGTGTTCATTAATGTGATTGTGAAATGTACATGCAGGGCATTTATCCCAAAGTGACAGAGGACGTGAGGCTGATTGGGTTAAAATGTGTCGTTGCTTAAGAACAAGAGTAATTTTTAAAAAATACTTCAGAGGCAATGTAGATCTGTTTAATTTATATATACTGAGCAGTTACTACTTGGGTGCAGATTGTGTGCTGTTAATCCAGTCTTAAAGGGGCACTTCCATCTCTCGCTGCAGTGTAATGTAAGGATCAGACCAAGTAAAGCTCCTTCTATCCCGTGACCTGTTTGATGCATTACAGCAACTTGTCAACTCTCCTTCAATAGCACCTTTTCAAATCTATGACCTCTACCACCTAGAAGGACAAGGGCAGCAGACACATGGGAACACCACCACCTGCAAGTTCCTCTCCAAGCCACACACCATCCTGACTTGAAACTATATCGCTGTTCCTTCACTGTCGCTGGGTCAAAATCCTGGAACTCCCTTCCTAACAGCACTGTGGATGTACCTACCCCACATGGACTGCAGTGGTTCAGGAAGGCCGCTCACCACCTTCTCAAGAGCAATAAAGGCTGGGGAACAAATGCTGGCTGTGCCAGCGACGCCCACATACCATGAACAAGTGAAAAAAACACTTTCCGCCCTCGGGTTGCTCACCGTGTCGTTGGGGCTGCCCATTCCGGACACTCATCCCATGTAGCCAGTAACAATCCAAGAGTAAACTTGAGGTGTCCGCTGTGATTTGGTGGGTAGCACTCTCGTCTCTGAGTCAGAGGTCGTGGGTTTGACTCCCACTCCAGAGCCTTGAGCACATAATCCAGACTAATGCTCTTATGCAGTACTGAGGGAGTGCTGCACTGTCAGAGGTGCCGTCTTTTGGATGGGACGTTAAACCAAGACCTTGTTGGGTGGACGTAAAAAAAAATCCCGTGGCATTATTTCAAAGAAGAGTAGGGGAGTTCTGCCTGGTGTCCTGGCCAATATTTATCCCTCAACCAACAACACTAACACAGATTATCTGGTCATTATCACATTGCTGTTTGTGGGAGCTTGCTGTGCGCAGTTTGGCTTATGCACTTCCCTCCATTACAACAGTGACTACACTTCAAAAATATAAGTACTTAATTGGCTGCAAAGCACTTTGGGGCATTCTGAGATTGTGAAAGGGGCTATATAAATGCAACTTCTTTAATTGGCGTCTTCTCTCCTCTTTGCCTGTGCCAGGTGGATCTCAGCCTTTTACCTCAGGTTCTCGATAGAGAAGAAACAACCACAAAACATATCAACAAAAGCAATTTGCAGCATCTCACTATAGAGTGAGCTGCAGCTGATGACCACTTTCAACAGGCTAAATAGTGGACGGTAGAATTTCCTCCAGCCATATTGACGAATATTAAAGAACATGAAGGAATAGATCAGCTATCATCTAATTTAATAGCAGAACTGACTCAAGGGGCTGAATGGCCTACCTCCTCTCCTCTTTGCCAAACTCAGACAGTTTTGATGTGAGTTGAGTAGAAAGTTGCCCAAAATTGTGCGTCACTTAAGGAAGTGAAGTGTATCAGTAACATAGGGTAGGCTTGCAATAGGCAGCTATTGATTATTTGGGTGTGTATCTTTCATCAGAACTGAAGCCTGATAAATGAGCATTTTGTCTGTCCTAGTTTCCGATTCCTTGTGTTGGCAGTTTTTTTAAATTTTATTGTATGATAGATCCATGTTGGTTACCAAACAGGAGCAGTGTTTTATTTTTCTGTCCATTTTTTCCCCTCTGCAAAGCTCTCATCGTGTGGACAATGTGTATATTCTGTCACTTAGAACAATCTAAAACACATCTCCTGCTCCAGGAGTTCTG
>NC_090396.1:64898754-64926254 GCF_036365525.1 Heterodontus francisci
TCACGCAGCTAGCAGGTGAAGCTATAAAACGAAACCGCATGAACTCACTCAAGCATGAAGGGCTTTTGTTCACTCAACCCCAGTTTTAAAAAAAATTCAAAACCACTCGAGCATTAAGAATTACCTCTTGAACAGTTGTTTAAACAGATTAGCAGAAAAAAAGGCACTTGAAATACCTATTGGACAGCTGTGTAAACCAAACCAGTTAGTGCTGGAAACTAGACAAACAAACAGCCTGCTGCTGTCAATTAAATCAGCCAAGACCGTTTTTTAAATGGGAAACAAATACAGAATCATAAAGCAGGTTTTGGAGCAAAAGAGCAGCAGAAAGATGGATTCCAATTTTCCCAGCATGAACTGGAAAGCCATGGATATCCTGTCTGAGTTCCAACTGTTCAGACAGAGAATGCAATTATACTTCACAGACCAAGTGATAGCAGAACCAGAGAAGCAAGCTGTAAAAATAATGATAGCAATTGGAAATGAGGGATTGCACAGAATCAATACCTCTGGATTATCTAAACAGGACCAGAAAGAACCTGCTAAGGTATGGAGAGTGCTGGAAGATCAGCTCCAATTATGAGTGAATTTCAGAGTTCACCGCCTAGAATTGATGTCCTACAGGAAACAGCCACAGGAATCAATAGACCACTTCGTCAGTAGATGCTGTAGTAAGGGCAACAAATGCGACTTCTCAGAAGCTGAGCTATCAGACCGAATAATGGAGCTGGTGATCGTATCAACAACCATTGAAGCATTTAAGAAAGACTTCTTGTGGGGGGGGAGGTGGGGAAAGAAAGGTCACAGCATCAATGCACTTCTAGAAGATGGCAGGAAATACAAAGCCATTGTAGCTGGACAACAACACCTGCAAGCACTAGGTGCAGTCAACAGTTTGGGCACCATAACCAGGTTGAAAATAGCAAGCAAGCTGTGTGCTAAGTGTGGTTGGGCCCACTCACGGCAAAATTGCCCTGCATTTCGAGACCTGTGCAAGGCGTGTGATGTAAAAGGACACTGGGCCCACCTATGCAGGAATTCTGGCTCCGAAAACGCAGCCAGAAGCCAGGGTAGGACACAAGCCAACAGAAGACAGAACAGCAGCACTGCAACAACATCAAGGAAAGCGCCAGAGCCCTGCATAATCACAAACTGATACATGAGGTCCACAGCCAAACAGACCCGCGATAAGACTCCGAGAGAAGCAAGTCTCAGTCGGAAGACGAACAAGCATTCCACATTGTGAACCTGACACATCATGTTGATGAAGTCAAACAGCTGGAAGCTTTCACCACTATCAACATCACATGCCCAAAGAAAATTGGCAAGCGTACACTCAATGTACACTGGCGCTAGTGCAAATATCCTACCTGTGTAAATCCTCAAAGGCATGTACCGGAGTTGTTGGAGATCGATGATGCAACTGAAAACTGCCAAACTATCTGCATACAATGGGTCACCCCATCCCTTGCAGTGGCACATTAAACAATGTAATACAGATACAACAAGTCGGCAAGTGGAAACCACAAACATTCTACCTAGTGGACACAAGTGGAGCAGCAGTGGCAGGACGACCAGCATTTAAGGACCTCGACATCATAACTATCCACGAGAGCATTGCCAAGGGAAATCTCCAAGGACCGGAACCCGCTCACAGACTCTGACCAGGCATCAAACGGTACAGTCTGGAAACCCAGCAACAGCACAACTATGCCACACCTGCACTTCTGCTCTCTAGAGAACCACCAGCACCACAACGAGCTAGAACGGACAGGTATCTCCATGAGACCAAGTACTCTTCCCCAACAAGTCCTCGACTTTGAGCCCCAAGCCTTCAGATGCGGAGGATGAGGAGAGGCGAAGGATATGCAATGTTCTGAAGAGGCAGAGAAGGAATGAGTTGAAGAATTGTCAATTGGCTCTTCGCGATGAGGTGCCGGAACTTTCCAAGAATGACGAGACCCCAAAAGTGGTCATCTTGAGAAAAGCAACAGAGTATGTTAGCAGGCCGAAGGCAGAGCAACAGAAAATGAATACATAGAGGGAGAAATGACAGAAAGAACAGCAAAGGATGAGATGTAAAGTCAGTGAGCAAGAGTTGTCAAACCACCAAGACGATCTACGGACTTTTCAGCCTCTATTCTTGTAAATTTCATAATCTTTAGCCATGTGTAAATAATTTTGATGTTTATCTAATGTTATGTGTTTTTACTGTTGGCATACAAGACCTATCTTTGGACAGAAGGTGGATGTGTGATTTAGAGCATGGCTGCCCGACCAGAACCCAATGACGTGTCAGTTTCGGGTCGGGTCGCTCTTCCGGGTCTGGCATTCGGGCTCGGGTTAGGTCGAGCCGGGTCGGACACATTGACAGCAAAGACGTCAAGGCGGGAAACACTCCGCGCTAGTCTGCAGTGAGCGATTCCATCCAAGGTAGAGCACAACCTCTTCAATAAAATTGATTATATTCCAATGGTCGGGTCGGGTGCTGGAAAAATGAAAGGACTCGGGCCGGGTCGGGCTCGGGTCGGATGTGGTTCTGTCGGGCTCAGGTCAGGTTTCGTTTGCAGAACTGAACAGGCCTTTAGTGTGATTGCCTTTAAGAGTAATGTACCTTTAAGATCTTGGTATGCTAATGAGCCAAGTGCCAGGATGTAGTCATGTCACTACATGCCAGTCTCCCTCTGCTACTGTAACACTAAGAGGCAAGTCCTGTAATAGTTAGCTCTGTACTGTATATAGTTGTTAGTTGTTTAATAAACCTGTTAGAGATCTTCAAATGACCTGAACTTTCTGCATCTCATTTATGTTGCATCAGACAACATTAAAAAAAGCTTCTCATTGCATCCCTCACCTTATGTCTGGGTGTGTTATATACACATTCATAGAGATTGATTTACTGTGATTAGTCAGTAACTGCATTATCATTGTATCATGCAACTGCTGGGATGGTCGAAGGCAAACTATCTGACACTTGGTCTACTCCTGTTTAGCAATTTCTAAGAACTTGGTACCTGCTCCCCAGCCCCTCCCCAACCCCATGTACTACAGCAAGATAAATGCTTCATTATTCATCAAACAGTGGCTCCGCCAACGAAAAAAACAACCATTTCTCTTTCCTACCCCTTCCAGGTTCAGTGAGAATAAGTGTCCGCGTTGGTAATGGTGCGGCTGGCACCTTTGCCACTGGAAAGTGGGCACTTGCTAATTTAGCGGGACAGGCTTGTGGAGTGGGAGTGAGATTCATGTCTTCCAGATGCAAACTGGATTTATTCCATTTCAGATTAACTACAGGGATAATTCTGCAACCATGTTCCCTGACCAGGCTTGTTGAAAGGTCCAATGCTGAAAAAGGGTCTGCAGTCAGAGAAATCAATACTCTGAGCCCATTCCTTGTGACTCATAAGCCTGTTCAGAGGAGGCTATTCAGCTCCTCAAGCCTGTTGGACCTTTCAGTTGGGTCATGGCTTATCTGTACCTTGAGTCCATTTACCTGCCTTTCTTCTGTAATCCTCACTGCCCTTGCTTGCCTAAGAAAAATCTATCGATCTTGGCTTTGAAATTTTCAATTGAGCCCCAGTTCTTAGCAGTTTCAGTTTTCACATTTTCAGTTGACCCCCAGCCTCAGTAGCATTTTTGGGGGAGAGTTTTCCAGATTTTCAGTGCCCTTTGAGCCCTGAATGGCTTAAGTTTAATTTTAAGGTTATGCCCACCCACCTTGTTCTGGACTCTCCCAATAGGATATAGAAGCAGGGGGGGTCATCATTAGTTGGTTGGATGGGCTGGCAGGTTTGAACTCATTGCTGTAATTTCCAACCTTGTGTTTTTCACCTATTGGAATGTCCTTAAAGTGACAGGCATCACTGCTGGGTGGCAGATGGCATTGACAGCAGTGACTGTAACTGAACCGTCCAGTTGCCTGAGAGCTGCTTTAATGTCAATCAGAATTTAAAAGCACTGAGTAGCTGACATTTCGTGGCCTAATTTGAAGCCGGACGCTCGAATTTTCTTGTCTGTTGCCTCCCGGCAGAGAAACTCAAGGTCCTGGGCACTGTCTCCGAGCTTTGAAAACTGACTCAACAATTGCCCCTTGCATCACTGTGGGGGTTACTTGCAATGTCATCATCCAAGATGGCCAATTCAGTTTGACAAGTGGAAGCACAAATGGACCTTAAGGGATATGTTTTTATTGAGACATTTTAGAGGTTTCACTTTGATTCACACCTGACTGGTTATGTGCTGCCTGAAATGAGATAACATCATGGCCTAAAATAGGAGCCCAATTCTTGTGTGTGTATCAAGGCGACATAAAGTAGTGCAGCCTGTGGTTTGAACCGGAAGGGAAGCAGCGGAGTAAAGTTAAGCTGCAGGTTCAGTGTCAGGTGCTCCCTTTTCTTCTTTCCCTAACAACTCCCCACCTGCACCCCTCCCTCCAGGGTTTACAGTATCAACTTCCTACCTCAGGTAGACGTAAGAGATCCCATGGTACTATTTGAAGAGGAGCAGGGGGCTTCCCAGTGTCCCAGCCAATATTTAACCTTCAACCAACATAATTAAAACAGATTCATTATCTTATTGCTATTTGTGGGAGCTTGCTGTGTGCAAATTGGGCTGCCACGTTTCCCACCATCACAACAGTGACTATACTTTAAAATAAAACAAGTATTTAATTTGAGTATTGCTGAAAACAGAGACATTTTGTCAAAGCATTCTCTATGGCAACGCTTCGACCAGAGTCCACTTGTCAATCAATCAGCACTCTCTTCTCATACAGTATAAATATGTTGCGTCGTTTACATTAGTATTCTTGCGGATTGTCCTGATGAGTGCAAGATGAAAAGCTTCGACAAAATGTCTGTTTTCAGCAATACTGAAGTTCTGTAATACCAAACGACTATAAGTAATTTAATTGGTTGTAAAGCGCTTTAGGACATTCTGAGGTCACAAAGTGCTATATAAGTGCAAGTCTTTCTTGTGTTTTGCTGCAGTAGTGAGAGCCATTATTCAGCATGTAGTCTTGTGTCTTGTCTAGAGGTGAGGTGGTTGACTTCACTCGTCAATTACACCATCTACTGCAACAACTTGCATTTATATAGCACCTTTAACATAGTAAAATATCCCAAGGCATGTCACAGGAGGAACATAATCCAGGCAAGCAGTGGTTAGCACCGCAGCCTCACAGCTCCAGCGACCCGGGTTCAATTTTGGGTACTGCCTGTGTGGAGGTTGCAAGTTCTCCCTGTGTCTGCGTGGGTTTCCTCCGGTTTGCTCCCACAGCCAAAAGACTTGCAGGTTGATAGGTAAATTGGCCATTATAAATTTCCCCTAGTATAGGTAGGTGGTAGGGGAATATAGGGACAGGTGAGGATGTGGTAGGAATATGGAATTAGTGTAGGATTAGTATAAATGGGTGGTTAATGGTCGGCACAGACTTGGTGGGCCGAAGAGCCTGTTTCAGTGCTGTATCTCTAAATCAAAATCTAAATCAAATAAATCAAACTCTGACACCAAGACACACAAAGGAGATGTTGGAACAGGGGGAGCAAAAGCTTGGTCCAAGAGAGAGATTTTAAAGTGTTTCTCAAAGGGAGAGGGAGAGGCAGAGTGTTTAGGGAGGGAATTCCAGAGCTTGGGGCCCAGTGTTACCAGTGATGGAAAAGGCTTTTCCAGTCAGCATCAAGTTGAAACCACTTCGCATTGACACAAACTGTGATAAAACTGAGCTGTAAATTAGCCTACAATAGGATCTGTAACAGAGACTAAAAGGAATAGAAGGCTGACCGGGTTAGATGAAGTAGGGTGGAAGAAAGCTTATATGGAGCATACATGCTGGCATGGGCCAGTTGGGCTGAATGGCCTATTTCTGTGCTGTGCATTCTGTGTAATTTTATATGGTTATTATCTGGGACTCCATTCCACATGTTGTTCCCTCATTTTGAGTTCAGAATCACCTGATATCTGCCCTAAATTTCTTGTTAACACTTTGGACTTGTGATATTTTCCCCTACTTTGTTTTGCTCTTACAGTAGGAATTTCCAACATTCCTGCAGGAATTAGCAGTTCAGCTTAATCTGCTGGGTTCCCTTGTTCAGTACCTCTTTACCATCTCATATATCCTATAAGACACCCCTTGGTCTCCTTTTCAAACTTTTTGTCGCACTGCAAACCTCTTAAAACTGGGGCTTGTGTCTCTTCAATATTTCCCGTTGGTCTTGGTGACCAGAACTACCCCACCCAAGTTTGGGGAATGATGGAGGTGGGGGCTTGGTTGAGCTCCACACCCCCATGTATCAAGATGCTGCATGGTAACCCACTTGCAAAAATAAACTCTGGTAATGCAGGATACTGGGTGTTTTCTTAAGCCGTCAATCTTGGCTTGGTGGTTGAGTTGGAAGGTCATGGGTTCAAATCCTACTCCAGGACCCTGAGCATGTAATTTCTGTATATACTTCCACACAGTACTGAGGGGGTGCTGCACTGCCACAGGTGCCGTCCTTCAGGTGAAGCGATGATTCCAGGCCCCGTTTACCCTCTCATGCCTGTGGCATTATACAAAGAAGAAAGGGAAGTTCTCCCGGTATCCTGGCCCAACATTTATCCATCATCCAATACCACCAAAACAGATTATCCAGTCATTAATGTCATTGCTGTTTGCAGGACCTTGCACATTGGTTGCCATATTTCCTTACAACACAACAGTGAATGAACTTCAAAATTGGTGCACTGACTGTAAAGCACTTTTGGGTTACTTTGATGTTGTGATGAAGTGCTGTATCACTGTACTCTTGTACTTATTTACCTAACTTTAAAAAAAAAAGTTTGCCTTTGCTTTCTGCAGTTTTTTTCTAAGCATCAATCGAATCACTGCCCCTGAATACAAACCAACACAGATGGACTTACTGAGGGTTCGGTTACGGACAACAGGTGTCATTGAAACTCAGTTCAAAATAAATAACCTGATCATCCGGTAAGCCCCTCCTGCCTGTTTACGATCAAATAATAGGTAACAAATTTACACTAATTGGGCTAATCTTACTCTGTGTTTGCACCGGTGGGAGGGTAAGTAACTAGGGGACACAGCTTTAAGGTAATTGGCAGAAGAATGAGAGGAGAGATGAGGAGAACTTTATTTTGTAAACCGCGAGTTGTTGTGATTTGGAGAGCGCTGCCTGGATAACATTCAAAAGGGAATTGGATGAATCCTTGAAAAAAAAACAAAGATATGCAGGGTGATGGGGAAAGTATGGGGGTGGTGGGGGAAGTGGTTTGCGTTGCTCTTTTAAAGAGCCAGTACGGGCACGATGGGCTGAATGGCCTTCAAAGCTGAATCATTCTGTGCTCGAAGGCCAAAAGGTTGGTGGGTACAAGGCATTGAAATGTCGCACCTGGACAGTGGGGGGCGCTCACCTCATGTCGAACACATCCCTGATTTTAATCGCTCCACCATTGGCGGCTGTGCCTTCAACTGCTAAGGCCCTAAGCACTGGAATTCCCTTCCCAAGCCTCTCCGCCTATCTTGCCTCCTTTAAGACACTCCTTTAAAACCCACCTTTTTGACCAAGATTTTGGTCATCCGACGTAATATCACCTCATCCAGCTCGGTGTGAAACTTTTGTTTGATAACACTCCTGTGAAGCACCTTGGGATGTCTTACTACATGAAAGGCACTATATAAATGTAGTAGGCTGACCCGAGTGTGCCTGTGGAGAAACTGTTCTCATTGTTCCTCTAGAGAGTAAAATTCACCCCTTCCCCACCCCTAACCCGCTTCACAACTACAAAGTTTGGAAATAGATTTATTAGCTGGGGCTTGCTCTGCTTGTCAGCTCAGGATAAATAATGTCTGGTGCCCTGGAGATTGACCATTGAAGTCCCCAGGTGATGTCAGGCTCTAATGAATACGCAGCCATTAGCTTTCCGTTTGACACTTTTGATGTGAGATTCAATATGTTTTCACTGCTGTCGCATGATGTGCTGGAGGATCCTTTGAACGCGAGTCTTGCTTTGTAGTTCTTGAATTATCTTAGTTTACACATTACAATATAATTATTTCTAATAATATCCCATAATATCCCAGAAATCTCTTCGAAGCAGCACACAAGTCTGCGGCAAATTACTACCTGGCCTAAATCTAGGAGGTTTCGAATTTTCTGAGTGCTGTTTTTTTGGTCAAATTGGCAAAGGCAAATCAATTAAGAAAAAGTAGTAAATAAAAGGAGATACACAATTAAAATATCCCTCCTCCCAACACCCCCACTTGTACAGATTAAATGTTGGTTTAACGTCTCGTGAAAGATGGCACCTCCCGACAGTGCAGCGCTCCCTCAGTGCTGCCCCTCTGACAGTGCAGCGCTGCACTGGAGTGTCGGCCTGGCTTATGCGCTCAAGTCTCTGGAATGGGACTTCTGACTCGGGCGGGAATGATGGCCCCCGAGCCACAGCTGACGGCTGTTTTGGGATCTTGCTGTGTGATTACTGCATTTATCTACAGATTGGACCATCCAAATTGGACCCATTGTACATGAAGCTCTTTAAGATGCTCTGAGATGCTGTATAACTGTGTGTGTGTCTCTCTCATATTTTTTTTTAATTGATTCATGGGATGTGGGCATCGCTGGCTAGGCCAGCATTTATTGCCCATCCCTACTTGCCCTTGAGAAGGTGGTGATGAGCTGCTGTCTTGAACCACTACAGTCCATGTGAGGTAGATAATAGAATTACAGTAAATTTCTGTCCATTGTTACCTCCTATCCATTGATGAGTCAAGCCATCCAACTTTGGATCTGAGAAAGACAAATTGGTATGTATTCTAATTGGCAAGAGATTGAGAACTTTTTTGATATATTCATTCATGGGATATGGGCATTGTTGGCTCGGCCAACATTTATTGTCCCTCCCTAATTGCGTTTGAACTGAGTGACTTGCGAGGCCATTTCATAGGGCATTTAAGAGTCAACCACATTGCTGTGGGTCTGGAGTCACATGTAGGCCAGACCAAGTAAAGACAGCAGATTTCTTTCCCTAAAGGACATTAATGAGCCAGATGGGTTTTTACACCAATCGACAATGGTCGCCATGAGATGAGCTTTTTTTAAAAAAAACTCCACATTTATGGATTGAATTCAAATTAACAATCTGCCATGGTGGGATTCGAACCCATATCCCCAGAGGACTAGCCTGGACCTCTGCATTACTAGTCCAGTGTCATTACCAGTACACCACCGCCTTCCCTGACTGTGCAGAAACAAAGGGGTTTGAGTGTCCGCGTATAAAATCAGCTTTTAAAGCTGGTGCACAGATACATAAAGGAATCAAAAAGGATCATTGGAATGTTGGCAGGTCTCTCAAGGAGGCTGGAATACAAAGAGCTTCAATTGTGTCGAGACTTGGTCACATCCCCATCAGGAATACTGTGTTCAGTTCTGGACACTGCAACTCAGCAAGGATATATTAGTCTTGGAAGGGGTGCAATGCAGAATCATACAAGGGATTAAAGGATTATGTTACAAGAACAGATTGCATAAATTTACATAAAATTAACCACACAGAAATGGTTACAATTGGTCTGTAACGGTGTTTATGCTCCACACAGGCCTGCTTCCACTCGATTTACTTCATCTCACTCTTAACCTTGGCTGAAACATAGTTCATATTCCCTTGAGTTGAGATGGTTTTGTAATCCACAGGGTGGATACTTCCTCTGGTGGGGGGTATCCAGAACAAGGAGGGGGCAATCTTTCAATTAAATCCAGGCAATTTGGCAGTGATAGCAAGAAACACGACAAAGTGGGATTTCCTCAGCCCAAAAGGCTGTGAATCAATTGAAGATTGAGATTAACTGATTTTTATTCGTAAAGGTATCTGGGAATCTGTCTCAAAGGCAGGTAAATTGAGTTGAGTTCTGATCATCCATGATTTAATCAAATAGCAGAATGGGCTTGAGGGTCTGAAATGGCTTCTCCTGTGTCTGTGATGAACTAACAATGGATGTGGTCTTCGTGTGGAATGGCCCATTAATAAAGTGGCGCAGTGGTTAGCACCGCAGCCTCACAGCTCCAGCGACCCAGGTTCGATTCTGGGTACTCCCTGTGCAGAGTTTGCAAGTTCTCCCTGTGACTGCGTGGGTTTCCGCCGGGTGCTCCGGTTTCCTCCCATATACCAAAGACTTGCAGGTTGATAGGTAAATTGGCCATTGTAAATTGCCCCTAGTGTAGGGAGGAGAATGGTGGGGATGTAGTAGGGAATATGGGATTAATGTAGCATTAGTATAAATGGGTGGTTGTTGGTCGGCACAGACTCGGTGGGCTGAAGGGCCTGTTTCAGTGCTGTATCTCTAAATAAAATAATAAAAATAAAAAAAAGGTCACACGGGCAGCATCAGACCTGTTACAGGGATTCAATACACAATATGCGACAGTTTCACTGGCATGTTGGTTTAAATAAACTCTTTGAGTCAGAAAATCAGACGCCAGTCCTGTCCTTGAGCATGTAGCTGTAATAATGAAATCTCGTCGGGAGTTTGATCTGTTAATCTAATCGCTGTGTTAGTCAAACAATCTCGCTTTTCCCTGCTTTTTTAATGGTGCACAACTTGCTTGAGGGAATGACAAATAAAACTTGAACCTGAGCCTTGGATTGCTGAGTGTCCACTTATTGAGCTAGACAACGAACGGCAGTCAACTCCGTAACCGTGTGCCAGTGAATTCTGACTGCTATGTGCTGTATCTGCTGTGAAGCCCCACATGGTTGAACAGCTGGCACCATACTTGGTCTGGACCTGTGCACAAAAACTGCATAGGACCGTGTACCAGAATGAGTTGTCAGCTTAAGGAAGGGAACAAACTGGACGGTGGAGAATTTGAAAAGATACTGGTATATTTGCAATACACATACATTGTCCTTGTATATTCAGATGAAACTATATGATTAAATCTGCAGTGATGCAGTAGAATTTACAACCTCCCACATCTCTTCTCCATGTATCACCAATGCAAGGATGTTGAATTACCGGACACACGCAGTAAACTGACAGTTGTATAAGAACACTGAGCTAACAACTGTGTATTTATGGTTAATGGCTGCATCTCTGTTGGTATTGACTGGCTTCTCAAGCTATCTCAGTAACTCCTTCCAGCCAGTATCTGCTCGTGTTATTCTTCATATGGAGATTTACAAAATAAATCGACCAAAATAGGCAGCTGGAGAGTTTAGTGATCAAGACCCTTATCTTCCATCGTCCAAAATTACAGAGAAATTAAAGTAAAATACTGAATCTTCTAAGATTTTTTTTAAACTCAGCCTTGAAATTGTAAATAGCTGCAAAACAATCTGGAAGTGCTTGTAGGGAAAGTTGCCCTCTTGTTACAGTCTGTGTGATGTACTCTGTCAGACCAGATTTATAACATTAGGCGGGCTCGACAGTGTATGTATATGTGAGTTTTTCTGTGAAAATGAACCCTTTAGCAGAGAGGGATTGAGTTACTAACTCCTCTGATGCACAATGTCTGATACTGAGCTTATTCACAGGGAGTGACAGCTGGGTATCTGCGTTGTGGTGAACTATATTAGTCAGTGATCCAAGACATCAGTCTGGCCTGTCATAGAACTAGTCATTAATGGAAAATAATTACCCCTGAGATGATGGAGCCCATTTAGATAGAATTTCAGAACATTTATTTCCATCCAAATTAGCTCTCAGTGTAAAACGTATATCAGAAAAGGTCAGTATTAATTGAGTTTGATGAAGGTCAGTGATCACCTCCCCATGCTATACCTCATTCCTCTGCCTCTTTTTAACATGGCTAATGATGGTGATATCAGGTTAGCTCTCTGTGTGAATGCTTAATTACCTTGATAGATGAAGACCGTGTTGCTTTAACCGATTTTAAGGCTTTGATTACAGGCCGATCACAAGATCGGCCCATCACATCTCTGTTGCTGTTTCTCTCCATGAGACCACCTAGTCTAACCACAATCTCCTGCTCATTCCCTGTACCTTTCAAATTTTCCTTCAGTATAAGTAACTGTCTAATACCCTCTTCAAACAGTTAATGGAACTCTACTTCAATAACACTCTGTGGTGCAAGACTCTGCATTCTAAGCGCCGTCTGTAAAGATTTTTCTTTATCTAACCTCCTGCTTTAGTTTTGTGTGATTATAATAAATTTGTGTCGACCTCCAGTCATTTAGAAATCTGTCAATCTCTGCTTTAAATATACTCAATGACTGAGCTTCTACAGCCCTCTGGGGTAGAGAATTTTAAAGATTCACAATACTCTGTGTAAAGAAATTTCTCCTCATCTCGGTCCTAAGTGGCTTCCCCCTTGTTTTGAAATTGTGTCCCCTAGTTCTAGACTCCAACCAGGGGAACCATCTTACCTGCATCTATCCTGCCAATGCCTTTAAATATTTTGTAGGTTTCAATGAGATCACCTCTCATTCTTTGGAACTCTGGAGAATTCAGGCCCAGTTTCCCCAATCTCTCTCCATAGGACAGTCCTGCCATCCCAGGAACAAGTCTGGTGAACCTTCGTTGCACTCCCTCTTTGGCAATAATATCCTTCCTAAGGTAAGGGGACCAAAACTGCACACAGTTGAGCTCAATGAGTCTGGAAGACTATAAAGAAGTACTTCCACAGTGAGTGCAGAATTCAGAGGGGTTAACGAGAAGATGTAAACAGATTCCAAGTCCAGAGGAATGATTAGCATTCCATAAAGTGAAGGAAACCTGCAGTTTTGAGTGTTTACCTATTTTGATGAGGGTGGTTCATGTTTTGGAGCTCGTTGAATAAGCATTGTTTGAATATTTATTAACTGTCTCCGGGAAGGAATATTATCAGCTGTGATTTAATTTGTGTCTCTGATAGAATGCCAGTTTTTAAAAATTTCTTTTTAATTTGAACGTTAAGCGTCTCATTACTTATCAGTTAAACATACCATCAGCCACGAGCTAAAAGCAGAGCAATACTTTTTGAGTTTGACGTGATATTCATTATCAGCAGGTGGTGAGTTCTTAGTCATTAGAAACTCATAGTGCACCCACAATGAGACGCTGCTGCTACTGAGGGAGGGAATGGCACTTGCAGTAACTAACACTGCTCTCCTAAAGGTTTATTAGGCAGGGTCTCTGGTTCAAACCTCACTTGCTCTGGAATTAGGGTGATATATACTTGCAAAGGAAACAACATGACAGGGTGATGGGGAAAGAGTGTGAAGTGGGACTAATCGGATAGCTCTTTCAAAGAGACAGCATGGCACGACAGGCTGAATGGTCTCCTTCCATGTTGTCTCCTTCTCAGGATGAGAATTGCACAGTAAAGCCTCTGTATAAGAGTTTACTGCAACCGCTGTTACGACCTGGTGAGAAAGGTGTTTAGGGGTCCCTTTCAGCCTTCACCTGGTCTTACCATAACAGAGTTTAATTTTTAAACATACCATGTTTTTTATTCCCCCTTGGTGAATCCTTATTCACCACTTTCCAATTATAAGGCAACGAAACCAGCACAAACGGGCTTTCTTAGGTTTAAAGAAGAAAGGTTAAAATTTATTAAACTTAAACCTAAACTCTAATTCAGTTAACGCCTTCGGATACACGACATGCCCATGCTCGCATGCATACGTGATACACACATGCAGATAGAGACAGAAAAGAGCAGAAGAAAAAATAAAGTGGAAAAGTTTGAGGCAATATCTGAAGAGGTTTTTGTTACGGGTCTTTGAGCTCACTGTACAGTCCTTGATTATAGGTAGATCATGCTTTTCGTTGGGGCCCAGTATTCTTCTTAAACCTTGTTCGCTGTAGGAGACTTTTCTCTCTTTGGGTTCATGTGTCTCCAGTAGATTCAGAGGCTTGTGAGAAAGAGATGGGAGCAGGCAGACAGGAGAGGCTGTGGCGAGCGAGCCAGCCAGGAGACATCATCTCAGTCCAGGAGCATTCTGCTTTCTGCCCAAACTGTTTGTACAAAATCAAAAAACTCAGGTTTCTCAGCAGGTTAGTCATGTGACTAGCTGGTTTGACCGTGTCCGTTTGTGTATTCGGCCATCTTAGCAGTCAACCTGAAATGCAAGCACCCCCACCTTCAATGTCTGGCGATCAGAAGTCCATTGTGGGTTGAATGTGTAAGGGAATGGCTGCTTTGTCCTTCCAAACACTGTCTGTTAAGATGCAAATGTCTTTCCAACCACGGCTAATCTGTTTAACAAGTCCTTTCTTCACTCCAGTAACCGTTTAAAATCAATGTTCATGACAAAATTCATGTGCCTCATTTTTGGCAAGGGGGCCTATCATGACATTGCTAAGAGAGGAATAAGGACTATCTGATGGCCCCTTGTTCAAAAGGATAAGTACAAGTGAGGGAGGCCATTCGACCATTTAGCTGAGCCTTCCATTGAAATCTTTGGTCCCCCATAGCTCACTTCACCCCCAGCCCCCCCCCCCCCCCCCGCACCTCATTACAACATCTTGCCTGTTCAAGAGTTTCTATCTCTACAACCATTAGCCAGAAGACTATTCCAGCTATCGAACGCTCTTTGTACAAAGTTATTTGTGTTCTGGGATTGTTAGATTTTGTCTAACGGTTACATGGATAGTCCACCTGTTTTGCTTAAATGCATAACCAGAGAAATCTAGTTCTACAAAAGCAAAATAGTGCGGATGCTGGACATCTGAAATAAAAATAAAGTGCTGGAGATACTCAGCAGGTCAGGCAGCATCTGACAGAGTTAATGTTTCAGATCTGTGACCTTTCATCAATGATCTGGCCTCAGTGCCACTGCCTCATTTCCTCCAAAGCCCCACTGCCCACCCCAACTATCCAGGAAGTCCTGTTGGAAAGTGCATGTGTAGATGTTGGGCGAGGGCGGGATTGGACTCTACACTCCTTGGTTTGATAGCACATTGCCATTCTCTCTCAGGAGTTGCCAATATAGATTGGCCACTTGGTCAAGGACACTAGATAGCACTCTACCCAGCAAGATCCCACACTTCCAGGAGTGGAGGAGCAGAAATTGGTTAGGGGTTTAAGCCAAACACTGACCCTGTCTACATGATAATTTTTATACATAAAAAAGTTGTCTTGGGATGTTCCCACTATCTGGTATGTCTTGTGCATTACTTACTTTATGCCACAGTTTTACTACGTAACTCATTCTAAGATATATTAATGACCACTGCAGTGAATGAACTACATGTCTCTTAAAATTGAGGAATGTTAAGTGACGGGATCCAGAGAGCCAGCCAGCTGCAAGATTGAAAAAAGAGAGTAGGGAGGAGACTAGATCGATGAAGGAGGAATGGGTTAGTAACATCAGGCTTGAGTTTTTAAAAACTTTGTTTTTTTTGAAGGGGAGATTGAGGGATGTAGGGATTTCCTATGAGAGTGATTTAGAACAGGAGGTGATGCAGATAGTAAAGATCCGGGGAGGAGGAAGCATGTTGCAGCTTGGAAAGAAGGAGCGGGGGTGGGGTGGGGGGGGAGAGAGGTGATGCGGTCAGTTCCTCTTCAAACCCATTGATCAACAAACTGCTTAAACTTGTAGTTACTATCATCAGAAATCTTCTCTTCTGTTCTTTAATATTGACTTATTCAGTGTAATATATTGGAGACAATTGCTTTTATGAGCACAGTGCATCATATTAATAAAAACAGACTTGAGCACACTGAATGCCATGGGGTGGCTAAGGATCTGTCCTTGTATCTCTGGACCTGGGTTTAAATCCAACCCAGATTGAGAATGAACACACAAATGTACAAAAAAGGGACAGAAATGGAGCAGCTGCTCCATTAAACCCATCTGTTGTGTCCTGATATGGTGTAACTCACATCACCTTTCTCGATCTCCCCCCAACCCTGCCCCCCCTCCTTTTCCCCATAGAGTTATGCAATCCTCCTGGGAGAGGCGCAAACAAAAGCCTTGGGCAAAATTGGGAGGAAAAACTCTTGGTAATTCTTCTCCAACCCCAAAGGCCAGCAGGTGAGCACCAGGTGTCCGTGACGACTGTTGGCACTCGCTTTCATTGCCCCACGTACCTTCTATATGTTTGCCACTCCCAGGAGCTCATTCATGTCCCATTAGAATGTCTGATGTATTTCTCTAAATCACCACCAGCTTATTCCACAGGTTGACAACTGTGGGAAAAGATGTGGGTTCTAGTATCTAACTTAGTTCTTCACTTTTGTAACTTATGCTCATGTTCCTCAGTCCTGCTCAATCTATTAAGCTCAAATGGCTTAACTATGTGAAGTGAATCTAATACTTCCATTATTTTGAAAGATCTCTATTATTACTCTTCTGAGGTCCCTGTCTGAGAGAACTTCAAACCATCTCAGTGCAAAACCTAAATAGAGTAACCTTCTATGGGAATTGGCATACCTTGCAAGGAATATAATGGCTTTTATCTTCCATTGAAAGTGGTCAAAAAGCCCAAATTAAATGACTTGGAGAAAGGTGAAGAATCTGGGTACAGAACATGATAGATCTTGGGATCGATTATTATTTTAATACTATTTAACTTTCTTTTCAAAGAAGGCAACCAATGAACAAAAAATTGCTGTCAAAATAATGGTGAGGCTAATTGTGTTCACTGTTATTTATGCACAAATATCATAGTTTCAGGTGAGGGCAGATATGTGACTAAATGTGAAAATTGTGTAGCTGCTGTTTAAGCTCCATTAGCTTCACAAAAATCAGCATCTCGCTGCCTGACTCCCCATCAAATGCATTGTGCGGAGTGACATTCCTGTACTTATCCTGTAGATAGGAAGCAAACTTGATAAAGAAAGTTAAGGCAAGTTATTTGAAGTCTTAAGTACCCTTTTAATGATAAGTGTTGATTACTGCCACTCAACCTCACTGGCACTGAACGTTAACTGAATATTACAAGTTTGGAGTCTCATTCCTTCGAGTTTTAATTGTTGAAGATTTTTTTAAAATTACTGTCTTTTCTGTCTGTTTTATCTTTCTTCCTTAATCCAAAATTTCTTTCCCTCCCTTTCTTTCTCTTTCTGTACCTGATTTAACATTCAATTCACCCACCCTAACCTGCATTTCCTTGTTCAGTCCTTGTGCTGTTTATTTTACAGTTCTTCGATCTGGTTGGTTAAGGAGAAACACAGTTGCTTGACATGTTTGCTCGGTTCCCAGATGTCCTGTAGAGGACGCACTGCTGTTTCTATCCCACACTTCCAGCAACTTGCAGTGAGGGTAAAATGCCATGGAGATTAAATGGGGAAGGACAATTCCAATTAAGGGCTGGAGCTGTTTACAGAAATTGTTGGGCCAATATCTTGGGATCTGAAAAGTTGGAACTTTGGTGAGGTCAAAGCCAGAGATATTCCTTATGTATTGGTGAGCAGCGTGAGAGACTAATTAGCATCTTTGGATAAAAATGAAAAAGAACGCAATTAAAACTCGAACTGATAAATGGTTACCAAGTCTAACGATATTGATGGTCCAATCTGAGAATTTTTTAGTGGCTTTTGTATGGCAAATAGAGACACATCAAAAAAGTGACTTAAATGGTTTATCTTCAGAAATGAAAATTGCCTGAATCAATGATATCTTGGGGAGAAAGGCTTGATTGCTCTTTATCACTGACAGGAGTTGGAGAGCACTATTAAATCGCTCTCTATTATAAAAAGCTCTGGGTTGTAATCAGTTTGAGTGGGCTTTGTATAAACCGTTTTGCTCCTATTATAAAGGATAATGAAGCTGTAGCGAAAGCCTCTCAGCCAGAAATATTTCAAATGATTCCACATCTCTCCTAATTCATAAAAGAGCAAGGGCATATTATTATTTGGCAATCAGCAGACCCATCTAACTGCATCAGTACATGTTTCCAAATCTTGACTGTATTTCAAGCTACCAGAGGAAGAGCATTTTATTGGATTGCAGTGACTGTACCTGCATGAGATTCATGGGGAGTAGATCTGGTTCATAGAACAATACAGCACATAAGGAGGCTATTTCTCCCATCGTGGCTGTGCTGGCTCTCTGAAAGAACTATATCCAATTAGTCCCACTCTTCTCCCCTGTCCCCATAGTCCTGTAAATTTTGTCCTTTTAAATATTTATCCAATTCCATTTTGAAAGTTACTATTGAATCTGCTTTCACCACCCTTTCAAACGATGTATTTCAAATCATCATTACTCGATGCATAAAAAAATTCTCATCTCCCCCTGATTTTTCTGTGAACTATCTTACATTTGTGTTACTGACCCTCCTGCCTGTCTAAACAGTTTCTCCCTATCCTGATCAAAACCACTCATAATTTTGAATCTTTCCCTTCTTCTGTGCTCCAAGGAGAACAATCCCAGCTTTTCCAGTCCCTCATCCCTAGTACCAGTCCAGTAAATCTCTTCTGCACTCTCTCCAAGTTCTTATGTAATGTGTAGAGACCCATCGGGTTGGTGTGGACAGTTTAGCATACTGGTCTCAGTGAAACTATTGTGAGAGGAGGGAGATGGGGCAGATGTTTGTTTTTGACTGTTGTCACAACATTTCTTTATTGGCTTGTGACCATAAAAATACACAGAACAAGAAACGTCACTTCACCTGCTAAACCTACTGCTTCCACAGACCACTTACTGTCTGTCGTGGATTATACCCTGTTTGATTCATCACCTGAGAGGGCCTTCAATAGGATGCTCCTCTAGTCCCGAGTCAGACTAAACTCCAGAATATTTACCCTCCGTCCCCAGTCTTGGCCGACTGTCCTCCACATGTAATGTTCAGCTGAATTGGCCCATGAATGTTTGCTTATTTCAGCCTATACCTATCCATTTATCCTCAAATTCTGTTCCCAACTGTGTATTTATATGCTTCCTTTTTGAAGGAGATAATGTCAGGCAAACCCCCATCTGCCAAGACTTAAGAATTGTATCCTTTATTTTATATTGTGTCTCCTTGTTCTTCCTACAAAAATGGATCACTTTACACCCTTCTGCCTTAAATTTCATCTGCCACAAACCTACCTATTCCATCAGCCTGTCTATGTCCTCTTGAAGTCTATCACTATCCTCCTCACAGTTCATGATATCTCCAAGTTTTGTGTCATTCCCAAGTTTTGAAATTGTACCCTGTACACCCAAGTCTAGGTCATCAATATAGATCAAGAAGCAATGGTCCTAATACTAATCTCTGGGGAACACCACTATATACCTTTCTCTGGTCTGAAAAACAACCGTTCACCACTACTCTCTCTTTCCTGTCACTCAAGGCAATTTTGTATCCATGTTGCTACTGTCCTTTTTATTCCATGGGCTTTAACTTTGCTGACAAGTCTGTTATGTGGCATTTTATCAAGTGCCTTCTGGAAGTCCATGTACACCACATCAACCACATTGCCCTCATCAACCCTCTCTGCTACCTCATTGAAAAACTCAATCAAATTAGTTAAACGTGATTTGCCTTTAACAAATCCATGCTGGCTTTTCTTAATTAATCCACATAATTTTGTCGTGGATCATTGTTTCGAATAGCTTTCCCACCACCAAGGTTAAACTGACTGGCCTTAGTTGCTGGGTTTATCTTTTCGCCCTTTTCTGAACAAGGGTGTAACATTTGCAGTTTTCCAGTCCTCTGGCACCATCCCTGTATCTAAGGAGGATTGGAAGATTATGGCCAGTGCCTCTGCAATTTCTACCCTGACTTCCCTCAGTATCCTCAGATGCATCTGATCCTGTCCTGATGACTTATCAACTTTAAGTACAGCCAACCTTTCTAATATCTCCTTTTGATCAATTTTTAGCCCATCCGGTGTCTCAAATATCTCTTTCACTAAGACTTTGGCAGTATCTTCTTCCTTGGTAAAGTCAGGTGCAAAGTACTCCTTTAGTATCTCAGCCATGTCCTCTGCCTCCATGTGCAAGTTCCCTCTTTTTGGTTCCTAATCAGTCCCATTCCTTCTTTTATCACCTTGTTACTATTTGTGCCTGTAGAAGACTTTTGGATTCCCTCTTATGTTAGCTGCCAGTGTCTTCTCATACTCTTTCTTTGCTTCTGTTATTTCTTTTTTCACTTCCCCCCTGTACTTTCTATATTCATTCTGGTTCTCACTTGTACTATCAACCTGACATCTTTCGTACGCAACCTTGTTCTGCTTCATCTTACTCTGTATCTCTCTTGTCGTACAGAGAGCTCTAGCTATGGTTGCCCTACCTTTCCCTGTCATGGGAATGAATCCGAACTATTTCCTCCTTAAAGACAGCCCATTGTTCCATTAGATTTTCCTGCCAATTTCTGATTCCAATTTACCTGGGCCAGATATGTTCTCACCCCATTGAAATTGGCTCTCCCCCAAGTATGATCATTGTTCCCTAAATGTTCTCCAACTGACACTTGATCCACTAGAACCAGGTCCAGCAATGCCTCCTTCCATGTTGGGCCAGAAATATACTGATCTAGAAAATTCTCCTGAACTCACTTCAGAAACTCTTTATCCTCTCCGCCCTTTACACTATTACTTTCCCAGTCATATTTGGGCACAGCAAGATCCTGCGCCAGCGATTTGATAATGACCAGATAATCTATTTTTAGTGCTGTTGATTGAGGGATAATTATGGGCCAGGACACCGGGGAGAACTCCGCTGCTCTTCTTCGAAATAGTGCTATGGAATCCTTTACGTCCAGCTGCGGGGGCAGACGGGGCCTCAGTTTAGCACCTCGTCTGAATGACAGCACCTCTGACAGTGCAGCACTCCCTCTGTATGATACAGCAGTATCTGTCTGGATTTTGTGTTCAGGCTCCTGGAGTGGAACTTTGAACCCATGATGTTCTGACTCAGGTGAGAGTGCAACCCCCTGAGTAAGGTACAGAATTCCTTCATTGTCACTGGATCAAAATGCAGAGACCACACCAACTTTTAAGAATAGGTTAGATAAGTGACTGAAGGAAAAGGGAGATAAAGAGATGGAATCAAAGCAGCCACAAGGGATTAGGATACTGCTCGTGTGGAGGATAGAGACCCAGCATGGGTTGGTTGGACAGGTTGGCCTTTTTCCATGATTGCAATTTTCTATGAAAAAACAGAAAATGCTAGAAACAGGCTCAGCACATCGGTCAGCATCCTGAGAGAATGGTGCAGCTAACACCAGAACTGAAAAGAATGAAAGGTGAACCAGATGATGGTTGTTCAGTGTTATGACCGACCGCTCCTGTCAGAGCCCCAATCAAAATATACTATTCTGATTGTGATGGGACCAACGCACTGTTAATTCAATCCCATCGCTCCACAGATTGGCTAACATATCATTTAAAACTTTCCAAATTAAAGAAAGACCCAGCTAAATTGTACCATCTATTAACCCCCAAATGAGGCTAACCAAACCAGGTGTCTTTCAATCATCAAATTAACTGTTTAATTTAAAAAACTAAATTCTTAAACACTATGAAGATATAAACAACATTTAAAATAGAAAAAATTAGAGTCCTGGCAAATTTACAGTCCAGTGTTGCTTGAAGTCCTCACAGGATGTTGCTTTCCTTCTCCAGCGAATTTCAACAGTTAACTACTTGCAAACACTTTCAACAGAATCAATCTGACTTGAGTTTTTGAGGGATAAAAGATTGTCACAGTCTAACTTCCCTTCCTTCAGTTTAAATTACCAGAGATCTGGGTCTTGGCTTGACAAATTAGAATTTTGAGAGATAATAATTAAACAGATTAAATTCCTATTCCTTCACTTTAAATGGGTGAGAGCTCTTTTTCCAGATGCTGTCATCACAGCTGTGTCTTCTGTCTGTGTCTGTCCTGTTAGAACAAACTGTCTTCAACTAATAAGCCAGTTCAAAATTGAGTTGTAACAAATGTATCGCATGAGACTCACTCCCAGTGGCTGTTTCACGAGAATGCAGCCTTTGAATCGTAGGCTCCAAATGGCTGTTTCTATGGCAATGAAAATGCACCTTGCTATAACTACTGAGGCTTGCTGGTTCTAAAAGCAATACTGATCCCTTGCAAGCCGTAAAGGCAAACTGCATATTCCCGGAAAAAAAACTACAGGACTATGACACCATCCATCTCCTGGTTTACTGCTAGGCCAGTATCTGGCTGTTCCACTGATTCTTCCTCTCTTGGATTTTTTCCACCTGCTGATCTTTGTTCTGATTTTATTAAAATAAGCATGAGGTAGGAGCAGGTGTGTGCCATTCAGTAAGATAATAGCTGATGATCTACCTCAACTCCCTTGCTCTATCCCCATATCCCTTGATTCCCTTAGCATCCAAAAATCTATTGATCTCGGTCTCGAATATACTCAACAACTGAGAATCCACAGCTCTCTGGGTAGAGAATTGCAAAGATTCATGACTCTCCGAGTGAAGAAGTTTGTCCTCATCTCAGTCCTAAATGGTCAACCACTTGCTCTCGGACTGTGTCCTAAAGCCTGGCTCGGGTATAAAATTAAACCCGACCTAGACCTGACCCGACAACAGCCAACCCGACCCGGGCCTGAGTCCTTTTAATTTTTTTAAATGCCCAACCTGACCCGAAAATAACAAACATATTAATGAAACAAAAAAATCGTAGATGAAAATGAAAACAACACAAAACAAAACCGTACAGTCCAGCCTGACCCGACCCGAGCCCGAATGTTGGACGCAGAGTGCACACATGACCCGACCCGAACCTGTCACATATAGTCGGGTTTGGTCGGGTTCGGGTCGGGTAGCCAGGCTTCACTGTGACCCTGTGTTCCTGACTCCTCAGCCAAGTGAAACATCCGCCCAGCATCTACCCTGTCAAGGATTTTATATGGTTCAGTGAGATCACCTCTCCTCATGCTTCTCAACACTAGGGTATATAGGCCACACCTACTCAATCTCTCCTCATAGAACAATCCTCTCACCCCAGGAATTAATCGAGTAAATGCTAATCTATTAAAATGTTCCATTATCGTTGACGCTTTTTCCCCCTCCGTTCTGATGACTGATTCGGAACACAGAATGATTACTTATCCATTCTCTTTGCAGATACTGATTACCTCATTTTTACCTCATAGCGAAGCGTATTCCCGAACCAATATTTCTATTAGCAGATTGTTAGTGTGTTAGTGTCGATCCCAATTTCATAGGGAACTGCTCGACTGCAGGATGAGGAAAGGAATTCTCTAAGCTTTTAATTACAAAGACAATTGTGTGACACCAACCAAATCACATTAATACAAAGCAGGAAATTACATTCATTCTTTATTTCCTCCTCTCATAATCCTGTGCTAATGAGCTTGATAAGGTCTTGGCAGTCAGTTTTCCTTTTGTCCTCGTTTTCACATGAATTTAAAATGAAAATTTCCCCTGGGTTCCTGCAGTGAATTACAATGGCCTGGTGTTTGTTGCTTTCTCTAGTCAATATTGCAGGGTGTTTATCTATTTATTTGTTGGAATTGTTTCAAGATATATTGGAATGTAGATGGTTCTGGCAGCCACTAGAAATACTCACAGATGTTTCTAGCTGTCTTGGGGGAGATTCTGATCATAGGCTCGAGATATGTCCCATACCTTCACCTGTCTCAGCCCTGAACTCTGAAATTTCTTCCTTAAAGCTCTCCACTTCCCAACCTCCCCGTCCGTCTCTCCCGAAATCTGAAGTTTTTGCTTACCTGTCCTCATATTGCCTTAGGTGGCTCACATTCTGTCTCATAATGCTCCTGTACGTGCCTTGGGATGTTTTACTATGTTATAGGTGCTATATAAATGCAAGTTGTCTTTTGCTGTTAGTCCTCAGAATTGGCTGACTCCCAGAGCTGGGCGTGAGTTAGTTAAGTCCCCTCCTCTCCTTTCCCCGGGGTACAGTTTCATGGCCATTGGGCATCCTCCATGATCTCTGGAAACAGGCCATTTTTGGTGAGCGAGGACTGATCAAAGCAGTGCCCAAAAACTCACTTTCCAACCATGCCAATGCACAGTGATCAGCAGCAGGAGCCCTGGCTGTTCGCTGGCCAACATTGACCCTCATCTCAGTGACACCTCGATTCTTAAAATTCTCATCCTTGTTATCCAAGCCCTTACATGGCCTCAGCAACACCATCCCCCCACACCCCACCATCACCACAATCTCTGTAACCTCCTCCAGCCTCATAACCCTACAAGATCTCTGTGCTCCTCCAAACCCAATTCTTATCACTCCACCGTTGGTGGTCATGCCTTCAGCTGCTTAGGCCGAGGCTTCGGAATTCCCTCTCTAAACCTCTCTCATAACATATTTGTAGAACACTTTTCACATCCTCAGCCCATCTCAAAGCATATTACAGCCAATGAAGTCCTTTTTGAAGTGTAGTCACTGTTGTAATGTAGGAAACACAATTTGTGCACAGCAAGCTCCCACAAACAGCAATGATAATTGAATAGATAATCTCTATTAGTGATGTTGATTGAGGGATAAATATTGACCAGGACACCAGGGAGAGCTCCCCTGCTCTTCTTCCAAATAATGCCATGGGATCCTTTATGTACACCTGAGGGGGAAGATTGGGCCTCAGTTTAACATCTCATTCAAAAGATGGCACCTCTGACAGTGCAGCACGCCCTCTGAACAGCCAGCCTGGATGTTGCACTCTCGAGTGGGACTGAAAACCTTCTGTAGTGAGGGTGGTCCGCACTGAGCCACAGCTGATGCTGGAAAGGGCTTTTGAAGATTGAGAGCAGGAACATGGTAACTGGGTTTAGGGGCAGAGTTCAAAGAGTGGAGGTGTGGAGGCTGAATGTTCAGCCTCTGCTGATGAAGTTTAGAATCAGAACAAAAAGCAAGCACTGTCTACGTTAGAATTCTGAAACAAAAAGCAGCAGACTTTCAGCAGGACAGGCAGCTATCTGGAGGAGACATATAGAGTGTCGACACTCCCAGAACTGAAAGATATTAGAAAAGAACAAGGAGGAAGGGGAAAAATACAACCACATACATGGCGGGGGCAATAAATTGAGAGCTTTAAAGTGCGTAAATGGAAGATGCTTAAATGCCTGAAGTGATATTTACCTGACACAATCGGGGGCATAATGAGAGAAAGTGGATGAGATGAGTGTGAATAGCTGAAGGGGTGGGGGGAAACGGCAAGTGGCATGGGAAAGCTGGCAAAACAGAACATGCCCCAGTGACCCAGGAGCCTGGTAAAAGAAAGGAGCAGATCAACCATCCCATCAACACATGATTAAAAAAATATCCTGTGTGTAGTTTGAGCTGCTAATGAAGCAATTACTCTAATATCTTAATATTCCAGTTATCGGTGTTGAGTTTATTAGTGACACTGATGCCTTTGTGAATGTTTAACAGATATATAAGTATAGTAATGACTTCCCTCATTCACACCAAGGAAATGATAATAGGGCCTCAGTGTAATTTTCCAGTCAGTGACTCCTGCCACAGATTTGCTTGTTAATGTAGCTTTCAATGGTGGAACTTGAGCGTAATGTGTACGACCTCATTTAGCACGGTGAATGCACACTAGCTGGCCTGTTATCTTCAGGGAATAGAAGCAAAAGGCAGAGATTGAAGAGGAGCTAAAAGAAAATATGTCCTGAAACAGCAAAAAAAAGAACACTGCAGCAGGTCTATCAGCACACAGGGAGAATAGACTGCTTAACGTGCGTGGTGGGACTTGGCATCACAGCCAGCATGGTTAGGATGGAGAAAGTTCCCTGAGTACTGAGAGCTACCAAAGGGAAGGGAAGGTGTGAGGTGAGAGCAACAATTTGCATTTATATAATGGAGTAAAATGTGCTTCACGGGAGTGTTATCCAAAAGAAGTTTACACTAAGCTGAAGGAGGAGATATTGGAGATGATCAAAAGCATAGTCAAAGATTAGGTGTTAAGGAGAGTCTTAAAGGAGGAGAGAGAGGCGGAGAGGTTTAGGGAGGGAATCCAGAGCTTGGGGTCCAGGCAGCTGAAGGCACAGCTGCCAATGGTGGAGCAAAGGAAACTGGAGATGCACAAGAGGACAACCATCCACGATTGTCTTAGAGTCTCCAGGAATTAAAGATTAATTTCCAGGACACTGCTACTGAGAGTAATCCAGAAGAAAAATCATTGGTGCATTAAAAATGGTATTTTAAAATTCTCTTATAAAAATATGGATGTGGGGAGAAAGCCGTTGACTGATTCAGAATCATCCAATAAGATAATGAAGAGTCGAACACTTTCCCATTGGTGTAGGGGGTGGGGCACTTCGAGGATGGTGGGTTGGGTGTCCAATGATGGGAGTGTGGGGGGCTGGGAGTCATGTGATGACACCTCCAGGAATACGTCCAACCAGAGTTGGCACACTATCTTGGAAGGTTGTTGGGCTGGAGGAGCTCAGAGAGATAGGGAGGAGTGAGATAAACAGGAATTTTACTGCAGCTTTGCCTAGATGCTTTACGTGGTAATACTCTCCTTGATTTTATTTGTTGGACAAAAGACAACATTCCAGCAGAGAACAGTCTCAATTACACAGTTAGATTTCCCATCATCATCCTGTCCCAACTGTACCCCAAAACTGATTAAACTGGTTTTTATAATTAAAAAGATAATTGCACCTTTTAGGTCCCACCACAACACTCATAAGATCCGTCCGTTCTGGAACTTTGACATCTAGTGTATCATGGAGGCTGGAAAACCCCTTCTGAGAACACAGGAAAACATGAGAAATCGCAGAAATGGTCAGGTATTCCAAACTTTCTCTTGACAAACCATGAGGTGGAATGATTCATTTTCCCTCCCTTTCTTTGTTCCCCAGACTCAGACTCTTGTCCCTACCCTGTGGTACTGAGAGTTTGTGCACTGCCACATCACTTTGAAAGTGGACTTTTCCCAGAGTGTTCAGCAGCTGAATTAACATCTTCTGAGAGGCTGAGAAGGGGTGAGGGCTGAAGAACAGAGTGTTGCCCAGGAAAGCTGCAGAAAAGAGTCGAGAGACTTGAAAAAGAACAGGAGACTTCAAAAAATAGATGAAGGGGGGTGGGGCGGGGGTAAGGTTGATGAGGGAAGGAAGTTGGAGAAGTTTGGTTGAAGAGAGCTCCTGCTGGACTTCGAACTTGAGGCAATGAGATGGAGAGTTGGGAGAACACATCACATGACCTCCTCCAGCCTGAATCACCAGCTCTGAAATAAATAGAACATTGCCATATTGTATCAAAAATCTGATGGACAAAAAGGGCATGCAGTCACAAAACTATAATCTGCTAATTTTCCAGAGTCGTGACAGATTGATTTCAAAATACTTAGGACATTAACGGGTGATGTTTTCAGGTACCCCACCAGGGTGTCAGTGTGATTCATTAAGAGCAGTGGAAGATAGTACAGGAAAGAAAACAAAATGGGAAAGCCACATTAAAACCTGCAGCACCCTGAACCAGAGAGGACTGAAAGTTGCTCAGGAAAGTGCATTTTTTAACACAATTGATCATACAATTAGGAGGAAAGTGAGGTTGACGGTAAATAATCAGCCGCACTCTTATTGACTGGCAGAGCAGGGTCAAGGAGCAGGATGCACCGCTCCTGCGCCTATTTATTTTGTTCTTATGTTCCAGGT
>NC_090396.1:64927565-65005513 GCF_036365525.1 Heterodontus francisci
TCACCACCATCTGCAAGTTCCCCTCCAAGCCGCACACCATCCTGACTTCAGTATCGCTGGGTCAAAATCCTGGAACTCCCTTCCTTACAGCACTGTGGGTGTACCTACCTCCCATGGACTGCAGCGGTTCAAGAAGGCAGCTCACCATCACCTTCTCGAGGGCAATTAGGGGATGGGCAATAATATGCCTGTCTGGCCAGCGACACCCACATCCCATGAACAAAAAAAATAGTTAATTGGCTGGATACATGGGTGAATTTCTGGTGCCCATGGAGATGTATCCCAGAGTGAGTGGCTGTTGGGATGGGGTGATGGTGAAAGTTCCATGAGCAGCAAGTGTTTTGTTTGAGATTTCCAAACAGGGCAGTGAAGTTTGTAGGAGGGCTGGCGGTTCTGCTTTCAGGGCGGTTGAGAACTGGTGTCTGGAAGACATTACTTTCCACAGATAGTGATCAGCAACTGGAGTGTGTTCACAGAAAGGGCAGCTGAGGCCAGAGCGCTGGGGCTCCAGAAACTGCTGAGATCGAGCAGGCTCAGGTGCCTTGGCCTATGTTTATCCCTCAACCAACATTACAACAAACCAATTATCTGGTCGCTATGGCATTGCTGTTTGTGGGATCTTGCTGTGTGCATATTGGCTGCCAAGTTTCCTGACATTACAACAGTGTTTACAATTCAAAATTGCTTAATTGGCTTTAAAGCATCATGAAAGGTGCTATATAAATGCAAGTTCTTCAATCTTTCCAAAGGAACTGAATTTAAACGATCTGCTTGAAGCCTTTGTTTGCCAAGAACACAAACTCGTAGACATTCAGTGAAGAGTTACTGGTTCTCCAGTGACTTCAGGGCTTAATGGAGAGAGATGATAAATCTATTGTTAAAATTGAGTGATGCTTGGAGAGAAAGGGATGGCAATAGAAGGAATTATAGAATGATTGTTTGGACTGGGGACTGGATTCTCTAATTGCTGTTTTTAGAAGTAATTACTATTTCAACATCTCCCGGGACTGAGCAATGGTGTCAGTCAATTGACTGAGTTGTATGAGTCTTTCAGAATGAGTCAAGAGAATTGTGGCCCTCATTTATTCCCGTCAAGTTTGGACGTTCCAACAAATCAATATCCCACATCAGTGAGAGGATGTGGAATCCCACTCCGATTAGGAAGATTCAGTCCCTAATCTGTGCTGAGTCAGCGGGCCCTTGGCCTAGGGTGGGGTGGTAAGTCCACTTGATCTCCCCACCAGTGTCCTGGGCTAAAGAGTGAGCAGAGATTGCAAAGCCCTCAATGCTGCCACTGTACAATTTACATTGAATTTACGGCACAGAAACAGGCCACTCGGCCCGGTGGATCTATGCTGTTCTTATGCTCCACAGAAGCCTCCACCCACCCTTCTTCATCTCGCCCTATCTGCAAATCCTTTAATTCTTTCTCCCTCATTTGCTTGTTTATCTCGCCTTAAAGGCATCTATGCTCGTTGCTTCACCCCACATCATTGTGTAGCGAGTTCCACATTCTCACCACTCTCTTGAGTAAAGACATTTCTCCTGAATTCCATATCGAATTTATTAGTGACGCTCTTTTATATTTACAGCCCCTAGCTTTGGAGAGCCCCAGGTGTGGAACATCTTTCCTATGTCTACAATATTGAACCCCTTCATAAAAAAGATACTGTACCAAAAACTATGGGTTTTCCAAGGAGGTAACGATAACTGATCTTGGTCCCCTCAATGGACACTGGACAGGCAGGCTGCAGCAACAAGGCCTACCTCATACTGCTAGACTCCAGAACAACTCAGATTTTCTCCTCTGGGAATGAGAAAAGACAAGTCAATCCACATTTCGGCAGGTTGGAAAATAATTGGGGCACTCATGGGGATGGGGGATCAAAATTGGGTCTTTGGCAAACTCTTACAATCATAGAACCTTTCAGCACCGAAGGAGGCCATTTGGCCAGTCATGCTGTTTGAAAGAGCTGGCGAATTTAGTCCCACATCTCTGCTTATTTCCCGATAACCCTGCAAATTATTCCTCTTTAAGTAAATGTCCAATTGCTTTTTGAAAGTTCCTGTGGAATCTGATACCACACCCTTCAGGTTGTGTATTGCAGATCATGTTCATACATTTCCCTTCATTTCCCCGCTGGTTCTTTTTCCACATATTTTAAATCTATGATCTCTGGTTACTAACCCACTTGCCAGAGTAAGTAGGGGAGACTACAACAAGTGCCAGGCAATGACCATCTCCAACAGAGAGAGAATCTAACCATCTCCCCTTGACATTTTCAATGGCATTACCATCGCTGAATCCCCCACTATCAACATTCTAGGGTCTATCATTGACCAGAAACCGAACTGGAGTAGCCATATAAATACTGTGGCTACAAGAGCAGGTCAGAGGTTAGGAATCCTGAGGCGAGTAACTCACCTCCTGACTCCCAAAGCCTGTCCACCATCTGCAAGGCACAAGTCAGGAGTGTGATGGAATACTCTCCACTTGCCTGGATGGGTGCAGCTCCAACAACACAAGAAGTTCAACACCATCCAGGACAAAGCAGCCCACTTGATTGGCATCCACAAAACATTCACTCCCTCCACCACCGATGCACAGTGGCAGCAGTGTGTACCATCTACAAGATGCACTGCAGCATCTCACCAAGGCTTCTTAGACAGCACCTTCCAAACCCGCGACCTCTACCAACTAGAAGGACAAGGCAGCAAATACATGGGAACACCACCACCTGCAAGTTCCCCCTCCAAGTCACACACCATCCTGACTTGGAACTATATCGCCGTTCCTTCACTGTCGCTGGGTCAAAATCCTGGAACTCCCTTCCTAACAGCACTGTGGGTATACCTACCCCAAATGGACTGCAGCGGTTCGAGAAGGCAGCTCACCACTACCTTCTCAAGGCAATTAGGGATGGGCAATAAATGCTGGCCTGGCCAGCGACGCCCACATCCCATGAATGAATAAAAAAAAAGACTATCAAAATCCTTCATAATTTTGAATGCCTCTATTAGGTGACCCCTTAACCTTCTGTACCTGAAGGAGAGCAATCCCAGCTTCTCCAATCTCTCAACATAACTGAACTCCCTCATCCCTGGTCTCACCCTAGTAAACCTCCTCTGTATCCTCTTCAGGGTATTGACATCCTTCCTAAAGTGTGGACCCATAATTGTATACAGTACTCCAGCTGAGGCCTAACCAGCTTATCTTCAGTATATTTGGGTTCCAACGCTGGTTGAATATATTTCTGGAGGTCTCATCACATGATCTCCCCCCAACCTCAATCACTTTCCCCCAATCAAACAGCTTTTTCTCTCCCTCTCTAATGATTTTATAACTAATAAATAAAAGTGTTCAAAGAAAATGAATAATAGAACATTCTTTAAATGCCCCAATGATTTTCTCCTGGGAATTGCTCGAAACAGTGGTCCAGGAGATTAATATTTAATTCCTGGAGAGTTGGCAAGGCTACAGTGTATACATAATGATGAACTTCAATTTGAACAGATATCCTGAGCTTAGGTCCTTGGGTTAATTTGCCTGCAGGCTGTGTGCTGCTGTTTCACTTTCAGTTCAGGCTATTAAAAGCTATTGGAAGATATAATGGAGCCTCAGTCCCTTGTTTAAACGCATGATTGGTAACGTATAGTGAGGTGATGTCTAAGTGATACATGAACTGGTTATATTTAAATGTGTGTGTGTAAGTGAGAGAGCCCTTTGTTCGCCAACTGAATTATCACTAACCTCACTGTAATAGTAACTGAACCTCTAGACTGTAGTTAAATGGGTGAGAAGCAGATTGAGCATCATTTCAATGTCTGAGTTAGTTGATGAGCTGAAGGGCTGGGGTACGGTTTGGCTCATAGGCTGATGTGATACTTTTGAAAGGAATTTACCAATAACCTTAAAGAAGAACAATAATAAAAATGTAATTTACAGAGAAAATACAGCACAGAACAGGCCCTTCGGCCACGATGAAGCTAACATTATTACCAGGGTCTTAGAGTTAACTCTCTCTGAGTCCTGATCACACGTCACTCCTGTGCTCACTGACCTACAGATGGCTGCTAATATAGCAATGTCTCTATTTTAAAATCCTCATCCTTGTTTTTAGATCCCTCCATGGTCTCGCCCCTTCCTATCTCTGCAATCTCCTCCAGCCCCACAACCCTCCAAAATCTCTGCACTCCTACAATTCTGGTCCCTTCCGCTTCCCTGTTTTTATCAATCCACCATTGGCGGCCGTGCCTTCAGCTGTCAAGACCTTAAAGCTCTAAAAATTCCTTCCCTCCCTACGTCTCTCCGCCACTCTCCTCTTTTAAGTTGCTCCTTGAAACCTACCTCTTTGACCAAGCTTTTGTCATCTGTCCTAAGATCTCCTGATGTAGCTGAGTGTCATATTTTGTTTGGTCAGTAAATTGAGGGTGAATTTGAGGATCTAACCCAAACATGTCCTGCATTGATCAACAGTCTTGGTTCTGCATCCATTAATGTTCATTTATTTGGTTGCTTTTTTCTTCCAATTCCCATCCTTGCTACGATTCAGTGCGGACATGGGTAACAGCTCTGAAGGCCTGAGCTGCAAGACTAGTTTCTCTTTCATCTTATTTTCTAATTTTCTTCACATTGTTGACTGCATGACCACTGCTCTCTCGTCCTTGTACTCATTCTCTCTCACTCCTGCACCATGGACCAGCTTTAAACCCCCCTGTGGCCGATCCCTGCTTGCTCTCTGCACCAACTCTTCCACCAACCCCCAAACACACCATCCCTTTGGCTCTGCCCCTTCTGTGCATTCCTCCTTTTAAAAACTCCACAGCATGCTCTCATTTAAATATCGTCTCAAGCCCATCCTTTGACCGAGTCTACGGTCAGCTCTCCTCCCTCACCCTTTCCTCATTTGGCCCATTATCCTTAAAGCTGGCAATCCACACTACTGTAAGTGACTGGGTTTGATTTTTACACACACCATTTCTATGATGTGACCATCCCCGACTCACTGCTGCACTCAGCAGGCTCCGTTTTCTGTGGTTTGGGTCACGAGTTCAGGGACTCTGTTTACTGAGTCAAATATTTGCTGTAGTTCGAGTAAATTAAAAGCACAAATCCCTCTCTGCCTCCAACTCATTGGCTATAATCAGTATTCACTTTGTTATGTGAAAGGACCTTTTGCAAATACAAGTTATTGTTGGTGCTGCCGATCCCTCGTTCCACTTGCTGTTGGGAGTCATTGCAGATCTCTTCATGTTGAGGGTTTGTGCCTATTCGTCTGTTTGAAATTAATTGCATAACTTCAAAATGCTCCTCTAATGAAGAACAGTTGACTGAGACAGGAGGATGCAAAGGGTAGGATGAGGCAACTGGAAAGGCATGCAAATTGAGGGCAATAGGAGGGAAGACCTTTGGGACCAGAGACATTCAGAGAGTTGGGTAAGACAATGATGTCGATCATCATGAGCTATTGAGGGAGCTTATCATAGGAACAGGAGGAGGCCATTCAGCCCCTCAAGCCTGTTATACGGGAACAGGAGGAGGCCCTTGAGCCTGTTCTGCCATTCAATGAGATCATAGGTGACCTGCATCTTAATTCCATTTACCTTCCTTGTTCCAAACCCTTTTTCCTACCTAACAATTATCTTACCAATCTCAGTTTTCAAATGATCAGTTGTCCCCCAGCCCTCAGCAGCTTTCTGGGGGTGGGGAGAGTTCCAGATTTCCACTACCTTTATGTGAAGAATGCTTCCTGACATCACCCCTGAACAACCTGGCTCTAATTTGTTCCAATTTGCCTTTAGTTCAGGACTCCCTCACCAGAAGAATTAAGGTTGATAGAGAGAAACGATCGACTCCTTTGATCATATTAACAGCTCCTTTTGATGATTATAAAGGCAAGGAGTTAGAGGAGCAAATGTGTGAAAAAAACATCTGCTTCCTCTGGGAGCTGGTAATTGTACGGTCTGAGTGAAGGAACGGTAGAAGGGAGGGTTCAGATTTCCAAGCTGAGTTTTAGCAGGGGACTAGAAGGTGTGGTGCCTAAAGGGGCAGAACATTGCCGTTCATATCACTTCAGTAAAGTTGCACTTTGCTGTACCATGCGTGGGTTTATAGGGATTCTGTGCACAGATTTAGAGTTGATCTGAGTCACTCAGCTGTCAGCTTAAGATGTCCTGTGTCAGTTGCCAGCCTTGTTATCTCGTTAGCATCAGCCAACCTGAAAAAGCTCATTTTACTTCTGCTGTCTTGTGTTTGGGTCAGTATTGAGCTATTGATTGGACCTGTCAGTTTCTCCCACACATTGAAGGGTCAGTGCCACGAGTAAAAAGCGGTCTCAAATTGGGAATAAATCTGTATTTACTTCCAAATTCAATAACACAATTTAAAAAATAAAAACATGTACATCTTGTTTCTGGATTTGGGGTACCTTGGGGGGTTTTTTTTGCCTCTGCTGTTCTCACTACACCAGTTATTCTACCCGTCAACACCAGCTGCCATCTATATGCAAAAAGATTTGTATTTATATAGAACTTTCATTGCCTTGGGATATCACAAGGTATTTGCCAGCCAATTAAATACTTCAAGTACAGGAGGGAAGACTTCAAGTGCAATGCTGGAAATGTGGCAGCCAATTTGGGCAGCACAGTGGCGCAGTGGTTAGCACCACAGCCTCACAGCTCCAGCGACCCGGGTTCAGTTCTGGGTACTGCCTGTGCGGAGTTTGCAAGTTCTCCCTGTGACCGCATGGGTTTCCTCCGGGTGCTCCGGTTTCCTCCCACAGCCAAAGACTTACAGGTTGATAGGTAAATTGGCCATTATAAATTGCCCCTAGTGTAGGTAGGTGGTAGGAGAATGGTGGGGATGTGGTAGAGAATATGGGGTTAATGTAGGATTAGTATAAATGGGTGGTTGCTGGTGGGCACAGACTCGGTGGGCCGAAGGGCCTGTTTCAGTGCTGTATCTCTAAATAACATTTTTTTAAAAATAATTTGAGCACAGCAAGCTCCCACAAACAACAATGTGATGATGACTAGATAATCTGTTTTTGTGATGTTGATGGAAGGATACATATTGGCCAGAAAATGGGGAAGCACTCCCCTGCTCTTCTTTAAATGGAATCTTTTACATCCACCTGAGAGGGCAGACGGGGCTTGGTTTATTGTCTCGTCTGAAACATGGCACCCTCGACAGTGCAGCACTCCCTCAGTACTGGGCTGAAGCGTCAGTGCCAATTTTTGTGCTCAAGTCTCTGGAGTGGGACTTGAACCACAACCACCTGACACAAATAAACATGCCAGCTGCTGAGCCACGGCTGACACTATAACCTGGGGAATGACAACCAACTCTGGTACAATCCTTATCTATCTATCTCTCTCTTCTTTGCGTACTTGCAATCAAATCTGCTCGATTTTTCAGAGTCTTTTTGCATGGTATCGGAACAAACACTTGCCTGATGATTAGATACTCTCGGCTTCACCTCCTAGAAACAGTGTCACTGGTTTTAGAAATCGACTAATGGGAAATTTGTTTCCCAATTAACCCCTAACCTGATGCATGAACTGGGTCATTGTACAGTTAACAAATTAGGCATGATGCAAAGGTTCATTCGCTGTACTTGGAGAGTATTTTGAATCAAAAAATTAGCATGTTATGTGCAGAATGTTATGGATTTGTGCGAGTCGCTGCATTATTGTGTACTAATGGCCACCCAGTAGGGGATTAATTGGCTGTCCCGGTTTCAAACGGAGCAAGTTACCAACACTGGTCAATGTTGTCATTGAGGTGCCACCCACCAGGAGGGAGGAAGAGAATCTGTTGATGACCGGCCTTCAACAGACATCCAGTCCAAAACAGTAACACCTGAGGTGTCAAAGAAAAGGTCATCAGAAGGGTCACTTCATGGCCTTTTCCTTGTCTGAGGCCTCGAGGTCAGGGTCACAGGGTTGCCAACCCTCCTAGATTCTCCAGGAATTCAAAATTCATTCCAGGAAACTGCTGTGAGCAAACTCGGAAAATAAATCATAATGGAATTTTTTTTAAAAGGTATCTTTTTTATTTTTTACTAGTTCTAAAAATATTGGGGAAGTATATATAATCCTGTTTGAGTGGGGGGGTGGGTGGGGGGAAGGGGGCAGTTTGAGGCAGGAGGCCATGCGATGAAATCTCCAGGAATGCATCCAACTAGAGTTGTCAATCCTAGTCGTGATCTGCGTCTCGCCTGAGGCCTAAGGGAAGGGTCGAGGCCTACGGCTCACCTGAGGACTAAGGGAAGGGTCATGGCCTGCATCTCGCCTGAGGCCTAAGGAAAGAGTCACGGCCTGTGCCTTGCCTGAGGCCTAAGTGAAAGGTTACAGCTTGCATCTTGCCTGAGGCCCAAGGGAGGGGGTCAGGCCTACCTCACCCCTGGAGAAGAGCATAGATGTGAGAAAAATAAATGAGCGATGATGGAGGGAGAGGGAATGAAAATACAACTCTTTCACTCGAATTACAGGTTGCACTTTGTTTTGCATGTTTGTTGGTGAATAAGATGTGTCACTAAATGGTTTTAGTCTGTTGCAGTCGTTATTCCCTCCGATACACTTGGGTACTTTGAAGCGACACACTGGTCATGTGTTGTGATCGGAAAAGAAATGCATATATTCATTTATTTCCTGAGTTATTGGTCAGCATTTGTAAGCAGTTAAATGTCAGCAGCAGACTCTGAGAGCAGGGCCGGTCATAGTAGTGTGCAGTGAGGTGGTGGGAGAGGAGCTGGAGACAATCATTACATTTGGTTTAATTTTCCAGAAATGGTTCTATTACCTGTTAATGCAGAGGCTCCTGGGGTCTGAAACAGAAATGGTTTGGACACAGAGACAGAATAATATTCATGCACATGGCGAGTAAACACAGCATATCATTGCATTTATACTGCGGATGCTGGAAATCTGAAACAAAAACAAGAAATGCTGGAATCGCTCAGCAGGTCTGGCAGCATCTGTGGAAAGAGAAGCAGAGTTAACGTTTCGGGTCCTCCGAAGAAGGGTCACTGACCCGACCGTTAACTCTGCTTCTCTTTCCACAGATGCTGCCAGACCTGCTGAGCGATTCCAGCATTTCTTGTTTTTATATCATTGCATTATGTTTGGTTTATTTTTGGAGAAGCTTGGCCACAATAGGGGACTCCAACTGTTGGTTGCTGCCTTGCAATGGTGAGAGTGCCAGTAGTTTGCACTTCTCTGCTACGTGACAACTAATGAAAACTAAATTTCAATCTAAATTTAAATCTGTGTTTCAATCTAATATCCCAGAGCACGACATCACTCAAAGGGTGATAAATATCTGAAGTAATCTGCCTGTCTGGGTGATAGAAGGCAGGGAGGGAATTTAAAACATTGCTGGAAAGTTAGAATGTGTTTGTGGCAGGCTGCAGGAAGACTTAAAGTAACTGAGAGTCGAGGTTCAGCGAGAGAGCAGGGATGGAAGAGAGGCAAGCTTCGGTGGGAGATATTTAAAATAAGAGGGATGAGCTTCATTGGGAGAGTTGGGGTACTGTTTTTTCTTTGTTCTTGGGATGTGAGCATCACTGGCTAGGCCAACGTTTATTGTCCATCCCTAGTTGCCCTTGAGAAGGGTGGTGGTGAGCCACTGCCTTGAACTGCTGCAGTCCGTTGGGGTGTCGGTACACCCACAGTGCTGTTAGGAAGAGAGTTCCAAAGTGAGCTGCAATGGGAGAGTTGGGGGTACTAAGCAGATGAGCTTTGTTGGGAGAGGTGGGGTATTAGAGAGATGAGTTTCAATTGAGAGAGTATTGGAGTGGTGGGTGCTGCTTCGGGGGTTTAGTGTACAGACGGACAAACTTCCTCGAGTCAAATGACCACCTCTTGCCATTGCCTTTGGTTCTTGAGGTGCAGGATGAACAGTCAGACCATAATCTCATGTTGCCTTGTTGATGTTGAAAATTCTCTGAAAGCCTTTGTAACTAAAAGGCCTCCATATCAAAGCAAGTGGGGGGAAAACAAACTCTTCTCATTTTAAAGGAGTTTTCCACAGCTCCCTGTGAAAGCTGAACGAATGGCTGACCAGCCTTCAGCACACCGTGATTTTGGTTTATCTGCCTGTTCTCTGTTTCTTTCCTAGAATCGCTTGCAGGAGAGTCTGAAGCTCTTTTCCTCCATCTGCAATAACATATTCTTCAGGAATACCTCCATGGTATGTGAACTTTAATGGGAAATTAATAAAGGATAGTTTAGATGAATGAAATGTATTGACCAAACTCTGTACTCGGGCTGAGGTGCACTGCATTAGTAAGGTGGATCAGTTATTATGCTGGGTATTATTAAAACGAAAATCTTGTGACTGTAACTAATCGGATCGTCACAATTGCTTCTTATACCTGCAGCCCCACTCTGCTTCCCTCAGAGGGCCTGGAGTAATAGAGAATTGAGAAGGCCCAGGCTGGGAGGAGCAGCTGGGACTGAAACTGAGAGGTCTCGAGACTGGAGCAGAGACCCAGTGGCTGATGGACTTGACATCCTGGCAGTGATGCCACTAGAGATATTGCTGGTCACTTTTTGAAAATAAAGGATTATGACTTTAGCCGTAAAAAGGATTTAGATCACTTTAGTTTAGACCCATTTGGGGGTTATCGATGGTCCAAGCTGCATGTGTTACAATGTGGGTTTGCTCAACACAATTATCCACCCCAAGTGCGGCTGTCTATTGTGTATTAGGCAGGAGACACAGTCCTGCCAAATCACACACCTTTCAAGGATGACTGCCTCACCCCCTTCATTTTAGACCAATCAGCTGCATTAAAAAAAACATACACATACTTATCTCATGATTGGTTGTCTGAAACAGAATAAATGAAGAGTTTGCGATGACTCAAATCTGCTGTGAGTCTAAAGCAGCCTCCATCAATCTGGCTGCACCTGTCCGCCTTCAGCATTTGTTAGAGTCTTCACCTTGTAAGATCTTACTCAGCTTGGAAGGTCTGGGAAGAATCTTTTCCCCTTCCCCTCTCTTCCCTTCCCTCCTCCACCCCCCTCTCTTCCCTTCCCTCCTCCACCCCCCTCTCCTCCCTTCCCTCCTCCACCCCCCTCTCCTCCCTTCCCTCCTCCACCCCCCTCTCCTCCCTTCCCTCCTCCCCCCCTCTCCTCCCTTCTCTCCTCCACCCCCCTCTCCCCTCCACACCCCTCTCTCCTCCACACCCCTCTCTCCTCCACCCCCCTCTCTCCTCCACCCCCCTCTCTCCTCCACCCCCCCTCTCCTCCACCCCCCTCTCTCCTCCACCCCCCTCTCTCCTCCACCCCCCCTCTCTCCTCCACCCCCCTCTCTCCTCCACCCCCTCTCTCCTCCACCCCCCTCTCTCTCCACCCCCCTCTCTCCTCCACCCCCCTCTCCTCCACCCCCCTCTCTCCTCCACCCCCCTCTCTCCTCCACCCCTCTCTCCTCCACCCCCCTCTCCACCCCCTCTCCACCCCCTCTCCACCCCCCTCTCCACCCCCCTCTCCACCCCCTCTCCACCCCCCTCTCCACCCCCTCTCCACCCCCCTCTCCACCCCCCTCTCGACCCCCCTCTCCACCCCCCTCTCCACCCCCCTCTCCTCCCCCTCTCCTCCCCCCTCTCCTCCCCCTCTCCTCCCCCCTCTCCTCCCCCCTCTCCTCCCCCTCTCCTCCCCCCTCTCCTCCCCCCTCTCCTCCCCCTCTCCTCCCCCCTCTCCTCCCCCCTCTCCTCCCCCCTCTCCTCCCCCCTCTCCTCCCCCCTCTCCTCCCCCCTCTCCTCCCCCTCTCCTCCCCCCTCTCCTCCCCCTCTCCTCCCCCCTCTCCTCCCTTCTCTCCTCCCTTCTCTCCTCCACCCCCCTCTCCTCCCTTCTCTCCTCCACCCCCCTCTCCTCCCTTCTCTCCTCACCCCCCTCTCCTCCCTTCTCTCCTCCACCCCCCTCTCCACCCCCCTCTCCTCCCTTCTCTCCTCCACCCCCCTCTCCTCCCTCCCTCCTCCTCCCCCCTCTCCTCCCTTCCCTCCTCCTCCCCCCTCTCCTCCCTTCCCTCCTCCACCCCCCTCTCCTCCCTTCCCTCCTCCACCCCCCTCTCCTCCCTTCCCTCCTCCACCCCCCTCTCCTCCCTTCCCTCCTCCACCCCCCTCTCCTCCCTTCCCTCCTCCCCCTCCTCTCCTCCCTTCCCTCCTCCCGGCCTCCTTCATTCCTTTTGCCCCACCCCACCCCCCCCCTTTCCTCTCTTCCTTCAAAATGACCTTCCCTTCCATTTAATTCTTGTGCCTTCTCCTTTCCTTCTTTTTTCCTGTTCTGGGGTTCAGAGCACTTTATGCTCAGTTTGTTTGAGCTCCTGACTTGCCATGGCACCATGTCGCTGAGGCTCGTGACTAGGTGTTTTCAGGGCGGTGTAAAGCCTGCCCACAACATCATTCTTTTCATTGGAGTTGAGCAGTGGGAGAGCTAGGTTCATCAAAAGGGAGTGGGGGAGCCGCTGGTGAGGCCAGGGTGTGGTGGCAGGGCACAGGTCAGTGATGGGGGGAGGGGGGCAGTGATAAGGTGTTGCAGTGGTGGGGAAAGGAGACCCAACATTTGGCCAACTTGCCATGACCACTGCTTCCAGCCGCAACCCCGCATTGAAGTTAAGTGGTGTCATGTGACGTGACCTTTTCCACTGGAATTAATTCCTCTGACATTCTCTGTGAGTGATCTTTACCTTGTGAAAGCTGTCATTGAAAACCTGTAAGTAAGTGATCACAGAACATATTAACTTGACTCACAAGGACCGACTGGGAAAAGATCACACACTTTTTTTTGAGTTAGAAGTTGGAGCTAAGTGAATCTTGATTTTCACACAAGGAAGTAAACTAATACAGAGGGGGAAGGGGGTTTGTAGGAAGGTGGGTTTGTTGGGAAAGTGCGGACGGGGTCTGTGGGTGGGGGTAGTGTGGATGGGGTCTGTGGGTGGGGGATTGCGGATGGGGTCTGTGGGTGGGAGGGAGTGCGGATGGTGTCTGTGGGTGGGGGTAGTGCGGACGGGGTCTGTGGGTGGGAGGGAGTGCGGACGGTGTCTGTGGGGAGGGCAGTCAGGTCTTGGGAGAAACAGAAAGCTATTCAGAGGATTTCAGACCATGATACTGATGAAATGGAGAAAGATGAGAAAAGGTTGTGATTTCTGGCAGTGAGAGGTCGGAGTCTAGACCTTGGCCGGGGTGGGTAGAATGAAGAAAACTCCAGAGCTGAGCTGATTTATTTTTAGAAAGACCATTTTGCTCAGAAAAATCTCTCCCCTCCCTGGATTTTTATTCAGCCTCATCTCATGTGGAAAGTTATTTAAGTCTGTTCACCTGTGACCTGTAATTAATCCAGTTCCGCTTATTGCTAATTGTGTCTGCCATTTGTAATTAAAATGCAGCTAATAATTGATGACAAATGGTCATTTCTGTTATGCTTGACAATCTCACTTACCATTACTGTCCACTTAATGGATTCATTTAATCGGTTCCATTTATCCTCCCTAATACGATATTATTCATCGATGCTTTTCTGATTGGACTAAATTCTCCTGATATTATACCTTCTGGTGCCTTTTAATTGCATCATCCGAGGAAACTCACCTCAAACAAAAGGGGCCATTTCTACCAATCCCCATGTTAATTCTTCATGTTGGTGATTTATTGAATCAGTAAGGATAAAATTCCAAGAAATTAAACCACAGACACAAATTGAGTGTGGAATGTGGAATTAAGAGGACTCGAGCTAATTTAATTTTTAATATTATTTGAATGCAAAGGTTAATTTGTTCCACTTTTTGAAATGAATTGCTTTCTTTTTCCTTAGATTTTGTTTCTGAACAAAATTGATCTATTCCAAGAGAAGATTTTGCACTCGGGGAGACATCTCAGACTATATTTTGCACAGTACAGAGGTTTGTAGATTCAGGGCATGGTGTCTGTCTCTGTGTTTGTGGTGCGGAGTTTCTCACCTCGCTTTATGCACTTGGCCTTCAGGAGAGGAGAGCTGGGTCTCGTATTGGGGACCAGGCTATCATCATCCAGTACCTCACCCAAGACGTCCTCACTTCACCCCAAGGTGCCATCTATGGCTCAGTCAGTAACATTCTCGTCTCAGAGTTTTGTGTTTGAATCCCACAGCAGAGGCTTGAGCAGATAATCCAGGCCAGTGCCGTACTGAGGGAGTGCTGCACTGTCAGAGGTACTGCCATTTGGATGATTCCATGGCAATATTCAAAGAAAAGAACAGGGGGGTTCTCCTTAGTGTCCTGACCAAAAATTAATCCCTTAAACAGCAGCTAAAAACAAGATTATCCGATCATTATCGTATTTCTGTTTGTGGGATCTTGCTGTGGATAAATTGGCTGCCATGTTTCCTACATTACAATACTGACTACACTTCAAATCAACATTGGCTGTAAAGTGCTTTGGGACATCCTGAGGTCATGCAAGGTGCTATATAAATGTAAGTTTTGCATTTTATGTCACATGTGGCCCAAGACAGCTGGTGTCAGAGGCTATTTGACCATGAAGGGCATCACAGGGCCCATTGCAGTTCTTACCCTACTTAGCCTGGCTGAAAAGAGACTAGGGGTCGAGTCTAGGACCTTCCTGGTCTGTATAGTTCAGTTTCATACTGGGCACCACATTTACCAGCTGTGACATTGGGGGAAGGAGCACCCCCAGATATGTTTTACCGATGCTCACGGTAAACTCAACACAATGGCCAAAATATTGAATTGAAATATTGAGTTTGTCTCCGTGTTTACCGGGGAAACTAAAACCGTGGACACGGCCTTGGAAGAAGAGATCAAAAAAGATAGAGATATTTAATGTAGATAGCCCAATCAGATTTAGAGAGGGTAAAACTCCATGTCTGGGTGGATTGGATAGAGTGAGTCCAGGGAACTATAGAAAAGTTAGCTTAATGCTGGTGGTAGGAAAGATATTTGAATCTTTTCTCGAAGGTGTAATAAAACATCTAGAAACCGGAAATATAATAACGAGCAGTCAACATGGATTTCAAGAGGGAAGGTCATGCTTGATCAACCGTATTTTTTTCTTTTGAAGAAATAACTGAAAGAGTAGACAAGGGTAACATAGTAGATGTTATTGTATTGTGATTTTCATAAGATACCGTGTAGTAGGCTCGTGGCTGGGGTCAGAGTATATGGAGTCAGGGATAGCAGAATGTAAAGCAAGCTGACTACAGCTTAAGGTTAGCAACTGAGACTGGCAAAAGGTGTGAAGGAGTGTTCTATAAAGACCAGTGTGCCAAAATACAAGAAGACTTTAATCAATTGTGAAATAGGTATGTGATTAGCAAATTAATTTCAATCTAGATAAGTGTGAGGTGTTGCATTTTGATGGGAAAAATAAGGAGGCCACCTATTTATTTTATTTAGAGATACAGCACTGAAACAGGCCCTTCGGCCCACCGAGTCTGTGCCGTCCAACAACTACCCACTTATACTAATCCTACATTAATCTCATATTCCCTACCACATCCCCACCATTCTCCTACCACCTACCTACACTAGGGGCAATTGCTAATGGCCAATTTACCTATCAACCTGCAAGTCTTTGGCTGTGGGAGGAAACCGGAGCACCCGGCGGAAACCCACGCGGTCACAGGGAGAACTTGCAAACTCCACACAGGCAGTACCCAGAATTGAACCTGAACCTACTGCTCTGATAGTAAGAGTCTAAATGGGGTAGAGGTGCAATGGGATCTATTCTTTCTTTTGGGCCTCCTTATCTCGAGAGACAATGGATACGCGCCTGGAGGTGGTCAGTGGTTTGTGAAGCAGCGCCTGGAGTGGCTATAAAGGCCAATTCTAGAGTGACAGGCTCTTCCACAGGTGCTGCAGAGAAATTTGTTTGTCGGGGCTGTTGCACAGTTGGCTCTCCCCTTGCGCCTCTGTCTTTTTTCCTGCCAACTACTAAGTCTCGTCGACTCGCCACATTTTAGCCCCGTCTTTATGGCTGCCCGCCAGCTCTGGCGAACGCTGGCAACTGACTCCCACGACTTGTGATCAATGTCACAGGATTTCATGTCGCGTTTGCAGACGTCTTTATAGCGGAGACATGGACGGCCGGTGGGTCTGTTACCAGTGACGAGCTCGCTGTACAATGTGTCTTTGGGGATCCTGCCATCTTCCATGCGGCTCACATGGCCAAGCCATCTCAAGCGCCGCTGACTCAGTAGTGTGTACAAGCTGGGGATGTTGGCCGCCTCGAGGACTTCTGTGTTGGAGATACGGTCCTGCCACCTGATGCCAAGTATTCTCCGGAGGCAGCGAAGATGGAATGAATTGAGACGTCGCTCTTGGCTGACATACGTTGTCCAGGCCTCGCTGCCATAGAGCAAGGTACTGAGGACACAGGCCTGATACACTCGGACTTTTGTGTTCCGTGTCAGTGCGCCATTTTCCCACACTGTCTTGGCCAGTCTGGACATAGCAGTGGAAGCCTTTCCCATGCGCTTGTTGATTTCTGCATCTAGAGACAGGTTACTGGTGATAGTTGAGCCTAGGTAGGTGAACTCTTGAACCACTTCCAGAGCGTGGTCGCCAATATTGATGGATGGAGCATTTCTGACGTCCTGCCCCATGATGTTCGTTTTCTTGAGGCTGATGGTTAGGCCAAATTCATTGCAGGCAGCTGCAAACCTGTCGATGAGACTCTGCAGGCACTCTTCAGTGTGAGATGTTAAAGCAGCATCGTCAGCAAAGAGGAGTTCCCTGATGAGGACTTTCCGTACTTTGGACTTCGCTCTTAGACGGGCAAGGTTGAACAACCTGCCCCCTGATCTTGTGTGGAGGAAAATTCCTTCTTCAGAGGATTTGAACGCATGTGAAAGCAGCAGGGAGAAGAAAATCCCAAAAAGTTTGGGTGCAAGAACACAGCCCTGTTTCACGCCACTCAGGATAGGAAAGGGCTCTGAGGAGGAGCCACCATGTTGAATTGTGCCTTTCATATTGTCATGGAATGAGGTGATGATACTTAGTAGCTTTGGTGGGCATTCAATCTTTTCTAGTAGTCTGAAGAGACCACGTCTGCTGACGAGGTCAAAGGCTTTGGTGAGATCAATGAAAGCAATGTAGAGGGGTATCTGTTGTTCATGGCATTTCTCCTGTATCTGACAAAGAGAGAACAGCATGTCAACGGTCGATCTCTCTGCACGAAAGCCACACTGTGCCTCAGGGTAGACGCGCTCGGCCAGCTTCTGGAGCCTGTTCAGAGCGACTCGAGCAAAGACTTTCCCCACTATGCTGAGCAGGGAGATTCCACGGTAGTTGTTGCAGTCACCGCGGTCACCTTTGTTTTTATAGAGGGTGATGATATTGGCATCGCGCATGTCCTGGGGTACTGCTCCCTCATCCCAGCATAGGCAAAGCAGTTCATGTAGTGCTGAGAGTATAGCAGGCTTGGCACTCTTGATTATTTCAGGGGTAATGCTGTCCTTCCCAGGGGTTTTTCCGCTGGCTAGAGAATCAATGGCATCACTGAGTTCTGATTTGGTTGGCTGTATATCCAGCTCATCCATGACTGGTAGAGGCTGGGCTGCATTGAGGGCAGTCTCAGTGACAGCATTCTCTCTGGAGTACAGTTCTAGGTAGTGCTCAACCCAGCGGTCCATTTGTTTTTGTTGGTCAGTGATTATGTCCCCTGATTTAGATTTGAGGGGGGCGATCTTCTTGATGGTTGGCCCAAGAGCTCTCTTCATGCCATCATACATTCCTCTGATGGAAACCGGAGCACCCGGCGGAAACCCACGCGGTCACAGGGAGAACTTGCAAACTCCACACAGACAGTACCCAGAATTGAACCTGAACCTACTGCTCTGATAGTAAGAGTCTAAATGGGGTAGAGGTGCAATGGGATCTCGGGGTACAGATACACAAGATTAGGGAAGCATGTGATTGCGTGGATGTAAATTCATGTTTCCACTCGTGGAGGAAGTCTAAAACTAGGGGCCATAAATGTGAGAGTCACCAATAAATCCAATAGAGAGTTCAGGAGGACCTTCTTTACCCAGATAGTGGTTAGAATGTGGAATTCACTTTGACAAGATGATGTTGAGGTGAGTCGCATAGATGCATTGAAGAGGAAACTAGATAAGCACGAGGGAGAAAGGAATAGAAAGTTGTACTGATAGGCTGGGAGGAGACTTGTGTGAAGCATAAATACTTGCATAGACCTGTTGGGCTGAATGGTCGGTTTCTCTGGTGTAAACTCCATGTAAAAGACATGAACTACCCGAGCGTTTTATCAGTTTAATTTGGCAAGTAATTATTTTTTAATTTCGCTCATGGCATGTTTGACAGCTCTGCTGTTTGTTTGTGAGAGGTTTGCTAAAACTCAATTTATGCCAGTTCCTTCCTCCAGAGCTGTCTATAGCTTTGCTGCATCTCGCAGTCTTTTAGAGCCCAGTGTAAGCTCTGAGAGTGGGACGGGCGCCGGCCGAGCAACACAGTCTGAATTCTGGTACAGTGGGCTGAATTTTTGTAGCTCTCCACCACTTCCAAGACGGCACGGCACACGTGCGAGACATGTGCTGCAGAGGCACCCTGATATTTTGCACGGCGGCTCATTAGCATAGAGGGGACGCAACGCCCACCCCCAATGATGTAAAGGGGGCGGGTGTTCTGTCCTCGGCAACGGCGTTCGGCGCCACTTCACAGGCACCAGTGCCATTTTTAAAGGGCTTCAAGCCCTTAATCAGTAATTTTAGTTTTTAAAGTGACATGGAGGGAACAGTAACATTTATAAATTTAATAAAGCAATGAAGCCCCTCTCCCACTCCCCCCTCCCACGACCAAACACTTCATTTATTGTCACAAAAAAAAATTCTCTTCCCATCGCAAACTCCACCCCCCTCAACTTTGTTACCTTTGCCCTTCGACCCCGTCCCACCATCCCCTCAGCCAATAGTAGGAGTTTTCCCCACCGCCCCCCCACTCCGAAAATTTCACTCCTCCCCGTCCCCACCAGTGTTACGCCTCGGATCTCCAAACCGAGTTCTGAAGGCGCGGGACTCCCAGGAACTGGCCAGAATATCGGTGTGGGACGACCGTCACGACGAGGTAAGTACTTAGTCTTAGTTATCAGTTATTTGCATATGTTAATGTTTTTTGCACTGGGGGGGGGGAATGGCCACGAGGCCTTGCCGCCGCTGGTAAAATCAGGCGGGGCCTTCCCGGCGTCGAGGCTTGTGGCAGGCCTCTCCTGGAAGTATTTTCTGGGCCCTCCCTCCCCCCCCCCCCCCCCCCCACCCCTGCCCAGGACCCCTGATATCGTGGTGCTGATAAAATTTAGCTCAGTGAGTTTGTCATAATGGAAAAAGTGGATCTAACTAGAATTCATAACTGGCGTTGGAGGGCGACGGTAAAAGAGAACAGCACCACATGTGAATTAAACTCACATCTCGGTCTGAGTTTTCAGCGCTTTTAGATCTTATTATTTTATAACGCCAGCTGGGACCTGGGGTTAAATACCATTCTGATTATTTTCTGTCGTTCACTGGCTGTTGTGTAATCAAATCTCTCTGGGTCGAGATGCACATATTTTCAGTGAGACCACAGGGATCATTCAACAAAAGGAAATTTAAATATGTCTCCCCCTTCTCAAAAAATAAAAGTGTCTGTACTCTTTTTTTTTTTTTTGTTTCCCTCTCAAAGTCTTACCTTTCTCAGGATGTGGACATCACTGGTGGGATGGCATTTATTGCCCATTCCTAGTTGCCCTTGAGAAAGTGGTGAAGCAGAACCTAACTGCATCATCCAGAACTTGCTGGGATAGCGTACGACTGCTCATCTTTCTGTCATGTAGAAAGACACTTCCGAGATCAGTACAGAGCCGGTGGGCAGTTGCTGGTAAAGCCTGGCTCTGGTATAAAATTAAAACCTGACCCGGGACCGACCCCGACTACAGCCAACCCGAACCCGACCCGACCCGAATCTCCTTCATCTGTTTCGGCAGCAGGCTATTCCTGCAGCTGGAGTTGTGGGGAATCGTGGGTAAGCCTGATCCCGTGACTTCCCGGAAGCACAGTCCAGCCCCGACCCGACCCGACCCGACCCGAGCCCGAATGCTGGACTCGGAATTTCGACCCGACCCGAACCCGACACGTGTAGTTGGGTCCAGTCGGGTTCAGGTCGGGTAGCCGGGCTTTAGTTGCTGGAGGAGCAGAGAGTGAGAGCATGTTTATAGAGAGGTTTGAAGTTTAGAATGTGCTAAAGTCACTGTAGTAGCCAGTTTTGCTGTGGCATCTTATGCTATTGCTAATTCTTAACACTGTCAAGCCCAAGTCTATTCGAGATTTCGGTTTGCTCCCATACTGTTGAGGATTTTCATCTACCTCTCTCAATCTGGACAAAATATAAGGAGAGGCTTGCTGCCTGATAGTTGATTGTTCTCTAGCCCCGTCTCCTCTTTGTCTCCCTCTCTCCTAATTGCAGCCTCTGTCTTCCTCTGGGATTGAGTGCAGTTGCTTCACTCAGCCAGTCCATACCCTGGCTTGGGCAGCTTTCCTCACTTTCTGCCTGTCAAAGGAGGAGGCTATTTCCTGTCATGCCAAAACCCCATTCAGAGCACTTTTAAACCATCATCCTCTTGTCCCAAATTGCTATTTATCTTCTATTTAAATTTTATTTACCCAGAATGCTTTGAACCTGGTAGATGGTGTGAATTCTCCATTTTGATTTATTCATTCTCGGGATGTGGGTGTCACTGGCTAGGCCAGCGTTTATTTTTTTTTATTTCCAAAATATACTTTATTCTTAAAAATCTGTAAAAATTACATTCCCGAACAGTTTAAAACAGCATCAAGTCAAAAAATACAAACAGTGCAAAGGTGATCAGTTTCCTTCTATACAATTTTGAATTGCCTCACAACCCTTCCATTTCATTGTCATGCCATATACATTTACCCATCCCTGGGTGCCCTTGAGAAGGTGGTGGTGAGCCGCCATCTTGAACCGCTGCAGTCCATGCGTTGAAGGTACTCCCATAGTGCTGTTGGTTAGGGAATGCCAAGATTTTGATCCAGTGATAAATGAAGGTGCAGTGATATATGTCCCAAGTTTGGGATCCTGTGGGACTTGTAGGTGATGGTGTTCCCATGTACCTGCTTGCCTTCTAGGAATTAGGAATAACTAGCACAAATTTCCGCATCTAATTTGTTGCTGCTCGAGTTCTCATCTTCTATTCTTTCTAAGTTCCAAATTGGTCATCCTACACCCTCCCTTCCTCTTCTCAGCATTCAGAGTGTTGAAATCCATGTTTATTCTTTGTTTTACTCTGTCAGGCAATTGCATTCAAGCTAAAACTAATAATCAGTCTGATTTACGAGTCAGTAACATACAGAGAAAGTTGTTGATGTGATAATTATTTGTGGGTGTGGCAGCTTTCCGACATGGAGTCCAAGTGTGAATTTCAGAAACGGATTTAGAGTTGAGCTACAATGATGGCCTTATCGCAAAATAATGTTTGTCATCAGAAGCTTTGGAGGGGATACAGAAACTCGGAACACTTCCAGGGATGAGGAGTTAGAGGTGATTCTCCTTAGCACAGAGAAGGCTAGGAGGAGATTTGATAGAGGTGTTTAAAATCATAAAGGGATGGAGCAAATAAAAGAGAAACTATTTCCAGTGACTGGAGGATTGATAACTAAAGGGTATATATTTAAGGTGATTGGCAAACGAACCAAAAACAACATGAGGTTTTTTTATGCACTGGGTGGTTAGGATTAGGAATAGAGTGTTAGGAATAGAAATGTTTGTTTATGGGATGTGGGCATCACTGGCTAGGCCAGCATTTATTGTCCATCCATAATTGTCCTTGAACTGAGTGGCTTACTAGGCCATTTCAGAGAGTCAACCACATTGCTGTGGGTCTGGAGTCACATATCGGCCAGACCAGGTAAGGACAGCAGATTTCCTTCCCTAAAGGACATTAGTGAACCAGATGGGTTTTTACAACAATCGACAATGGTTTCGTGGCCACCATTAGACTAGCTTTTGAATTCCGCGATTAATTGAATTCAAATTTCACCCTCTGCCGTGGTGGGATTCAAACCCATGTCCCCAGAGTAGTAGCCTGGGTCTCTGGGTTACTAGTCCAGTGACATTACCACTATGCCACTGCCTCCCCCTAAGTAGCCGTCAGAAGAAAATTGAATGGGCTCTTGAAGGAAATAAAATTGCAGGGCTACGGGGATCGAGCAAGAGAGTGGGACTGACTGGATTGCTCCGTGGAGAGGAGGCATGGACTCGATGGGTCAAATGGCCTCCCTCCTATGCCGTCAGGTGCTCTAAAGCTTGAAGAAGATAAAAGTACAAGAGAGTGAGACTAACAGGATTGATCTTTGCAAGACCTGACGCAGACTCAATGGGCTGAATGGCCTCCATTTGTGTTCTACGATATATTTTATTGATGTATGGACCCTGCCATGAAAACTCTCATGGGGGGGCGGTGGAGGGAGTGCTAGCCATTTGCAATCACTATAAGATTCAATTAACTTTCCAAAGACAGACCATTTACTAACCAAGATTTCCCTAATTAGTTTCAGTTCAGTGTCACAACAGAGGGAGGTAGACAACACATTGAACATTTGGATAAATCAGGACTATGTGTTTTGGGCACTCCCCTGATACTAAGACAAAGGGAACCCTGTAAAGATACAGCTTTCAAAGATCATTTTAAATTCACATTTGCCCTCTGCCTTATGTCCTGTCAGAAAAATATAATACAAAGGTTCTCCTGTTTTGATGCAGCTCTTTTGCCATAACACTATAAATGTTGCTGCTGTTGACAGTGAGCTAATTAAAACATCCAGACATGCTCATGTTTCAGTCTCTGTTCCTAATTCCAAACATAAAATGCGATGGAGCATTCACACTATAGAGAGCATTACAGTATTTCCCCAAAGCATTTGTTAATATTAGTGCAGAAATTCAATTGAATTGTGTAGATTACACTGGATGTGTAAAGCTGGATACAACCACTGGTAATCAAGCTGTCTCTTTATTGACCAAAAGTGCGGTGAATTCTGAGAGGACGAATGCGTGTTTTCAAATGTGCGTTCTGTCAGAATTCCACCCTGTAATCTGCTCCAACAACAGAGGCTGCAGATAGTGACACTGGCCAGTATGGCGCTGACAGAATCTACAGCAGCGACTACTAACAGGACTGTTTCTCAAGGAAAAATGCAGTGAGTGGAGGATAGTTACGTGGAAAGTATTATGTTGCATAAAATCAATCCCAGTCACTTATAGCAGTGTGGTCTCCAGACATGATTACATAGAATGATAGAGAATATATAGCACAGAAACAGGCCATTTGGCCCAACTCGTCTGTGCTGGTGTATGTACTCCGAGTCTCCTTCCATTCCATCTACCTCACGCCTTTCAGCATATCTTTCTATTCCCTTTTTCTTTCATGTCAAACTTGTCTAGTTTCCTTTTGAAGGTAGCTAAGCTATAATTGATGGGGAAATTACCCAATTACTCCTGCTGACTTCTCTGATAATGATGATGTGGAGCTCAGCTAAACAGAGGCTTGGGTTCATTCCCCACACAGTGCTGTTCTCAGCTGGGACATCAGGAAGATTGTAGTTAGTCTCCGTGTTGCTCGGCCTGGAGACTCGGCCTGGCTCCTTCCCACCCGCTGACCCTGTTGGGACAAGAGGGCATCAGGAAAGATGCTGATTGGCTGCCATTTCTTCACTCTCTCCTCCACCTCTTCCCACTTCCCCGTTGATCAGATACATGCTGGGTCTCGCTGCCTGGGGCTGAACTGCAAGTAAGGTCACTCAACTGGAATACTAGAGGGAATTGTTTGCTGGACTATGTGCGGATGTGGGGACCCAAACCTTTGGGGGAGGGGAGGGTGGTCAACATTGCAGCACTGTTGGTGGAAAAGATGTGTCTGTCTCAGGAACAGAGTAAATTATATTTGGTTAGCCCCTTTACTGTTAGCTTAAAGCAACTTCACCAAACTGGCACTGAGCAAGAGGAGGTTGACCCATTGCTCCATTCAGGAGACAGTTGAGTTTTCCAATTCAATAAATGGTTCATTTGCTACACTTTGCAACAACAAAGTGCATTTACACAGCATCTTAAACATAGTAAAACTGTAGTAACTTTGTCCCAAGGTGCTTCACAGGATCACTATGGGCTGAATTTTATGGCCCCCCCCCCCCCCCCACTCCTCCCGAGATGGGCTTGGAGGCAATGGGGGGAGCCCATAGAATTGAGATGGGATTGGGGGTGAAGTGCACAGAGGACCCTTCACCTCCACATCACAATGCAATTTTGTCAAGGGTGGGATAGGCCGAAGACGGCCTAACCACCCGGAGGCCAATTGAGGCCCTTAAGTGTCCTATTGACGGCCACTTAAGGGCCACTTCCTACCACCGCTGGGATTTAATCAGCAGTGGGGCAGGGGCCTCCGCCACATAGGGCTTGGTAAAATGAGGCAAACTCGCTGCAGGCTTGGCAGAGTGGCCACAGATTTCCCACGGAGGAGGGGCCCCTGCAGGGAAGACCTGAACCATCCTCCCCTTGCACTAAATGTCCACCCTCACACCTCGCTGGGCCTGCCGGTCTGACCCCAGGGACCCTGCTTCACCAACCTTGGATCTTGACTCCAGCGCTGCAGTACCAGCAGGGGCCAGCATTCCCGGTGGTGCTACCGCTACTGCTGATTTGCCGGCAGCTCTTGGAGGTGGAATCCCCGTCTTTAAAGGGTCGGGGATCCCAGCGCCAGGCTGTTAATTGACCTGGCACTGTAGAGTCGCTCTGTGGGGGGGCTCCAGCTGGAAAAAGCCTTTTTGGCCTGGCACCAGGAGCCCCACCGTGGGCACAAAATTCAGCCCGACGAAACTGAACTTGGCACCAAGTCACAGAAGGAGATATCAGGAAATGGTGACCAAATGCTTGGTTAAGGAGTTAGGTTTTAAGGAGCCTCTTGAAGGAGGTGAAGAGGTATAGGGAGGGAATTCCAGTGCTTAGGGCTTCGGCACTGAAGGCACGGACTCCAGTGATGGAGGTCTGAAAATTGGGAATGTGCAAGAGGCCAGAATTGGAGGAGTGCAGGGATCTTGGAGGGTTGAGGGCTGGTGGAGGTTAAAGGTATAGAGCCTTGGTGAGACTGCACCTGGAGTATTGTATACAGTTTTGGTCTCCTTAGCTAAGGAAGGATATACTTGTCATAGAGGGTGTGCAACGAAGGTTCACCAGACTGATTCCTGGGATGACGGGATTGTCCTATGAGAAGAGATTGAGGAGACTGGGCCTATATTCTCTAGAGTTTAGAAGAATGAGAGGTGATCTCATTGAAACATACAAAATTCTTACAGGTCTCGATAGGGTGGCTGTAGATAGGATGTTTCCTCTGGCTGGTGAGTCTAGAACCAGGGGACACAGTCTCAGAGTAAGAGTTAGGCCATTGAGGAGGAATCTCTTCATTCAGAAGGTGGTAAATCTGTGGAATTCTCTACTCCAGAGGACTGTGGGGGCTCAGTCGTTGAGTATGTTCAAGACGGAGATCGATGGCGTTCTAGATATTGAAGATATCAAGGGATATGGGGATAGTGTGAGAAAATGGCATTGAGGTAGAAGATCGGCCATGATCTAGTTGAAAGGCGGAGCAGGCTTGAGGGGCCGAATGGCATAGTCCTGCTCCTAGTTCCTTATGTAGGGAGGCGGGACGAGACTAGGGCAGGAATTTGAAACCTAGTTCTTCATTTCCCTAATTCTGTTACCTCTTGAAAACAACTGATTGACCAAGGCAGGCGTAAGCTGGACAAACAGCATCAAGTGTTCAGATAGGGCAGTGAGTAAATGTCAGTGGGGAAAATAAACCTGTTAAAATGGATTATTGTGTGAAATTGTTGTTCACTGGCTAACAAAACTCTTTAATTCTCTGCCTTTTATCTCCTTGCCCTGAACCCTCAGTGGATCGGAAGCAGATATCATGCTGCAGCATCTGTGCAGTGACTTGTAGCCAGTCAGTGCTGGGGGCAGCTGTGCTCCTTTATATTAAGAAAGATCTGTGAAATTGACTTTAATGGCCTGTACTTATACACGGAGACGAGATTTGAGTATAAACTTTATACTTCACAATTAAGAGACTTGCATTTACATAGCGCCTTTCACATCCTTGGGGGTCCCAAAGTGCTTTACAGCCAATTAAGTACTTTTTGAAGTGAGGTCACTGTTGTAATGTAGGAAGCGGGGCAGCTAATTCGCACACAGCAAGATCCCACAGTAATATGACAATGACCAGATAATCTGTTGCTCGAGGGATAGATATTAGCCAGGACACTAGGGAGAACATTTCTGCTGTTTGAAATAGGTGCGCACAGAAGATTCATTGGCACTGAGAGAGCAGACAGAGCTTTGGTTTAAGGTTTCTTTCAAAACATGGCACCTCCCGGCAGTGTAGCACTCCCTCAGTACTGTGCCGGAATGTCAGCTTAGATACTTGCGCTCAAATATCTGGATTGGGACTTGAAACCACAACCTTCTGACTTGGAGGTGAATGTGCTACCCACTGAGCCACGGCTGAATCCAAGTACATCATGGAAGTAGCTGTTGACTGACAGAGCTTGTTGGTTCACAGTACATCGTTGAGTATATTCAAGACAGAGGTTGATAGATTTTTGGGTGCTAAGGGAATTATGGGATGTGAGGATAGTGCAGGAAGGTGGAGCTGAGACAGAAGATCAGCCATGATCTTGTTGAATGGTGGAACAGGCTTGAAGGGCCGAAAGGCCTACTCCAGCTCCTGTTATGTGTCTGAGTCCTGCAATATCAGTAAGTCCCCAGTTCTGTTTTTGAGTGTCCGATCTCAACCAGATCTAATCTCCACTTGATGTCCTCCTCCTCCCACCCTGAACAAGGGACAAAGAGATCACCCACTCACTGTTGAGCAGCTTCTAATGGCAGTTCGCAGAGAAATGTTGGGAGAAGATCCTGGGCCAGATTGAAACTCCTCAACCATGGATCCTATGTGATGCAAGAGAATCCAACTGGGGAAATGGGAATGGGAGCCTTGGAGAAAATGTTATCCTTTCAGAAATAATATTAGAGGTTTGTGATTACATGACCTGACTGGGCCTACCGTGATCAGTCAATTTCCCTTGTGTTTCAATTTCATTTTTCCTCTCCTGTCCCAAGTTTCCCAATTCCAGCTCCCACTCTTGAACCAGCTGCTGGCAGATGTGTTGAGTTGTTGGGGTAACTCGATCTCTGACCTCCCCTCCCTCAGTAATGTCCGACTTCTGCTCGGTGGCCTCACCCAGCAATGCAACTGCGATGTGAGAATGCACTGGAGGAAGTTCCACGATCATCCATGTTCTCAATTGTGGTAGAGTTCAGCCTGTGAGTGCAAAAGATGAGGCTGAAGTGTTTTGTAAGTGTCTTCAGGCAAAAGAACATGTTATCAATGTTGCTCTGCAGTCTCCCAAGGTCTCCCCCATCCTAGATGCTGGTGTCTGGTTAATTTACAAAGTATTTATAGCACAGAAACAGGCCATTCGGTCCAGCTAGTCCATGCCATTTATGCACCACATGAGCCTCTTCCTACCTCTCTTCACCAACATATCCTTCTATTCCTTTCTCCACCATGTGATTATCGAGCTTCGCCTTAAATGTGTCTATACAATTGGCCTCAACTATGTCTACCCTATTGATAAGCTTGAAGACCTCCAGCAGGTGACCCCTCAGACTTCTTGGTCCACTCCCTGTAACATTAAAAAGGGGCTGGGTGGAACTGAACACAACAAAGGCTGCCTTTACCCGCCCTCAGTCAGCTATCTGTAGCAGAGCAACAATGGGAAGGCAAACAGCCAGGGGCATGGGGGCAATGAAGGAGGGAGGGTCAGAAGTGAATGGTTAATGCAGTGTTGCCTCTTGTTTTATCACCTCTGTGTCGCCCAGGTGCCGATTGTGACGTGGATTCAGCCGCCCGCTATGTCGCCAATCAGTTTCTGTCACTTAACAGAAGCCCAGCAAAGTTAGTCTACCACCATTTCACAACTGCCACTGATACTTCCAATGTCCAGATCGTCTTTCAAGTAGTCATGGACACCATTATAAAAGAGAATCTGGAAGCTGTTTCTCTGCTTTAATCCTCGGAAGGGTTGTTGGGTGGAGGGGGGGGGGGGGAGAGGGGAGAAACTGCCCACCCACAAAGCTGGTGAATACCAGGCAGTCTGGCTCAGGAACTCCCTACGGGACTGGTGGAACATACAGAACCTCCAACCTCCAACTTCCAACCCAGCCGTGCTGGAATCTGTTGACCTGTAACGGTGTTCGTCAAATATGTTGAGACGTCCTGTTCTGTAGACAAGGGACTCGATGAGGTGACCTCCTCCGTACCACTGCAGAGGGAAAGGTAGCAAGACCCCGACATTTCAATATTTTAATCACACCCGCACCGACAAGGCGGGGTGGAGTGAGGGTGAGTGGTATGAAGGATATTTAAAGCTCTGCATCCCCACCAAAATGGTGGGGACTGTGGGTTAAATACTTCCGGAGCAGTCCTGGAAAAGTGAACACTTTTTTAATACTAAAGGCGAGGTCTGTGGTGACCTAAATTAGCTTCCCCCTCGGGGAGACCCCGAGTTCCAGATTTCAGAGCCCAGAATGGGCGGGGCTTGGGGGGAAATATTGCTGCCAATTTAATATTTCCAGCGAAGTTTCATCAGATAAGTCATGGGAGCAAAACGGGATCTTCCACTGGGACTGTCTGGTCCAAACCTCTCAACACTTGGATTTTCTGTTGTGACGCACTATTCTGAATCAGTAATGCAAACCAGCTCTGAGCAATTACAGGTCTGGCCTTCCAGAGCTTGTGATCTCTCACTAATCCTGATATCAACTATAGTCATCGAGGCTTTCAATCTCTCTGCCCATGGATGTCCCAGTTTTTGCTGCTTTTAGAACATTTCTTTTTTTTGAAAAAGGAGTTTCAATTTGTTTAAATGTGTATGGAGAATCATTGTTAATCTTGAATGACAAATGTTGCACTGGTTATACATTCCAAATAAAGTAGTTAATAGCCCTTAAATCTTGTCCCGCCTTCTGTTATTACATGTAAAAGGAAAAGTTCCTGATGCAGATAATTAGGTTATAAGAACACAAGAAATATGAGCAGGAGTAGACCATACGATCATGGCTGATCTTGGGCTTTAACTCCACTTTCCCATCTGCTCCCCATATCCAATTTTTCCCTGAGAGACCAAAAATCTGTCTATCCCAGCCTTAAATATATTCAATGATGGAGCATCCATAACCCTCTGGGGTAGAGAATTCCAAACATTCACAACCCTCTGAGTGAAGTAATTTCTCCTCATCTCAGTCCTAGATAATTGGCCCTTTATCCTGAAACTGCCCCTTTGTTCTAGATTCCCCTGTCAGTATTTACCTGCCGTCATAATCTTGTATGTTTCAATGAGATCACCTCTCATTCTTCTTAACTCCAGAGAATATAGACCCAATTTACTCAGGTTCTTATCATAGGACAAACCTCTCATCCCAGGGACCAATCGAGTAAACCTTTGCTGTACTGTCTCCAATGCAAGTGGATCCTTCTTTAAATATGGAGACCAAAATTGTACACAGTATTCCCAGTGTGGTCTCGCCAAAACCCTGTACAATTGTAGCAAGATTTCTTTATTCCTGTACTCCAATCCCCTTGCAATAAAGGCCAACATGCCACTTGCCTTCCTAATTGCTTGCTGTACCTGCACGTTAACTTTTTGTGTTTTTTGTACAAGTGCACCCAAGTCTCTCTGAACATCAACATTTACAAGATTAATGACTTTTTTTTTAAAAAAGTCCACTTTTCTATTCTTACAAGCAAAGTGTATAACCTCACACTTCCCCACATTATACCCCATCTGCCACCTTGTTGCCCACTCACTTAACCTGTCTATATCTCTTTGCAGCCTCTCTGTGTCCTCCTTACAGCTTGCATTTCCACCGAGCTTTGTATCATCATCAAACTTAGATTCATGACTTTCTATGTCTTAATCTAAGTCATTAATGTAGATTGTAAATGGCTGAGGCCCTGGCACTGATCCCTGTGCCACTAGTTACAGCTTGTTAACTGAAAATGCCTCAATTATCTTTACTCCTTGCTTCCTGTCCATTAATCTATCCATGCTAATATATCACCCCAACTACCATGAGCCCTTTGTATATTAACCTTTTGTGTGGAATCTTATTGAATACCTTTTGGAAATCCAGGTATACTACATCTACTAGTTCCCCTTTATCTACCCTACTAGTTACATCTCAAAAAAACTCTAGTAAATGTCAAACAGGATTTCCCTTTCATAAAATTATGTTAACTTGTTCTAATCATACTATGCTTTTCTGAGTACGTTGGTAAGATTTCCTTTCAATAGATTCCAGCACTTTCCCGATGACTGATGTCAAGTTAACTGGCCTGTAGTTCCCTGTTTTCTCACTCCATCCTTTCTTGAATAACAGTGATAGCAGTGCTACATTTGATAACTTCCAATCTGCTGGGACCGTTCCAGAATCTAGGGAATTTTGGAAAATCATAGCCAGCGCATCCACTATCTCCGCAGCTATCTCTTTTAGAACCCTAGAATGTAGGCCCTCAGGTTCTGGGGATTTGTTGGATTTTAGTCCTTTGAGTTTCTCTAGTACTTTTTCTCTACTGATAGTAATTACCTTAATTTCCTCACTCATATTAGCCCCTAGGTTACCCTCTATTTAGAACATAGAACAGTACAGGCCCTTCAGCCCACGATGTTGTGCCGAACCTTTAACCTACTCTCAGATCAAACTAACTACCTACCCTTCATTCTACTATCATCCATGTACCTATCCAAGAGTCGCTTAAATGCCCCTAATGTATCTGCTTCTACTACCACCGCTGGCAGCGCATTCCACGCACCCACCAATCTCTGTGTAAAGAACCTACCTCTGACATCTCCCCGAAACCTTCCTCCAATCACCTTAAAATTATGCCCCCTGGTGATAGCCCTTTCCACCCTGGGAAAAAGTCTCTGACTATCCACTCTATCTATGCCTCTCATCATCTTGTACCCCTCTATCAAGTCACCTCTCATCCTTCTTCGCTCCAATGAGAAAAGCCCTAGCTCCCTCAATCTTTCTTCGTAGGACATGCCCTCCAGTCCAGGCAGCATCCTGGTAAATCTCCTCTGCACCCTCTCCAAAGCTTCCACATCCTTCCTATAATGAGGCGACCAGAACTGAACACAATATTCCAAGTGTGGTCGAACCAGGGCCTTATGGAGCTGCAGCATAACCTCGCGGCTCTTAAACTCAATCCCCCTGTTAATGAAAGCCAACACACCATACATCTTCTTAACAACCCTATCAACTTGGGTGGCAACTTTGATGTAACTTGTATGTAATTTGTGTCTTTGACTGTGAAGACAGACACAAAATATTTGTTCAATGTCTCTGCCATTCCTTCATTCCCTGTGATAATTTCTCCTGTCTCTGCTTATCAGGGTCCAATGTTTACTTTAGCTAGTCTCCTTTTTATATATTTGTGTAAAAGCTCTTACTATCTGTTTTTAAGATGTGGAAAGAATTAAACGAGCTGGTCAAGTCTCTACTTCCATCTACCTTCTTAAAAAGAAATTAAAGTTGGATCCATTGATTAGCAAATCTTCTCTGGCAGTCATCCATCTTGTGAGATGATAGTTTGCACCTTGGTGGTCAACGCTGTGTTTAGTGATACTAGACTGTCCTCTCTAAGGCACAAGCCTGGGCAAAAAAGTTGTGGAGAACTCCCCGGTTGTGTCCAAAGGAATGCAGAACATTATGTTTGGCACCAGTTTGGTTGCAGGAGTTGCTGGAAAGATGATGTATTTAAGCATCAGTGCACCTTTGACCTCCACTCCAGACTTTTTTTAATCAGGGTCAACTCCCTTAGCCTTCATCTTTCCTAAGGTATTCACAAGACACTGGGAGTTTGGTTCATGAGTGCCAGGGTGTGCCCACATGCCAGTGGGCCTGCACTCTGCATGTATGAGGGGCCAACTTCCTCCAAGTTCCTCTGAAGCTTTAGCCTGAGGCCGTGAAAGACCCAGATTCCGTGTGTCGCCACGTGGAGGAACAGCAGAGAACTTGCTGATGAAGAGGCTGTGTACTGACAGAGAGAGGCTTACCCACACGGCTGTCCTTTTGTGTTGCTGCCAGCCAGTGGAGTAAGCTGAAAGTGAGAAGCACACTAACTCTTTTCACCCACACACGGGAGGCAGTCGCATAGTAGTAATGTCACTAGTAATCCAGAGCCCAGGCTAATACTCTGGGGCATGGGTTTGAATCCCACCACAGCAGATGGTGAAATTTGAATTCAATTAATAAATCTGGAATTAAAAGCTAGTCTAATGGTAACCATGAAACCATTGTCGATTATTGTAAAAACCCATCTGATTCACTAATGTCCTTTAGGGAAGGAAATCAGCTGTCCTTACTCAGTCTGGCCTACATGTGACTCCAAGCCCACAGCAATGTGGTTGACTCTTAAAAAAAAAAAAATGCCCTCTGAAATGGACGAGCAAGCCACTCAGTTCAAGGGCAATTAGAGATGGGCAAAAACTGCTGGCCTAGCCAGCAACGCCCACATCCCACAAAAAAGGAATTTTAAGAAAGCTAGACTCATCACATCAACCTGTTAGACACAAATTTCATTTTAACGTAACCTTTTCTAAAGTCTTTCGTTCGCCTACACTTCCAATGGAGAAATGTTCATTTTACTGCAATTCCCAATTCTCAGCAAGCGTGGCATGCAGAAGTCCTGCTTTCATGAGACTTGTCACCTTTTGAGCCGAGGCTTTTACCTCTGGATTTGATTGGGTTCAGGCGCTGACAAGCCCAAGACCAGGAACGCACAAAGTTAACATGCAGGTGCAGCAGATTACTAGGAAGGCAAATGGCATGTTGGCCTTTATTGCAAGGGCATTGGAGTACAGGAATAAAGAAGTCTTACTAAAATTGTACAGGACTTTGGTGAGACCGCACCTGGAATACTGTGTGTAGTTTTGGTCTCCACATTTAAGAAAGGATATACTTTCACTGGAGGCAGTGCAGTGAAGATTCACTAAATTGGTTCCTGGGATGAGGGGGTTGTCCTATGATGATAAGCTGAGTAAATTGGGCCTATATTCTCTGGAGTTTAGAAGAATGGGAGCCGATCTAATTGAGATATACAGGATTCTGAAAGGGCTTGACAGGGTAGAAGCTGAGAGATTGTTCCCACTGGTCAGGGAATCTAGAACACGGGGACACAGTCTCAGGATGGGGCCAATCATTCAGAACTGAGATGAGGAAAAAATTACTTCAATCAAAGTGTTGTGAATCTTTGGAATTCTCTACCCCAAATGGTTGTGGATGCTCCATCATTGAATACATTTAAGGCTAGGATAGATAGATTTTTGGTCTCACGGGGAATCAAGGGATATGGGGAGCGGATGGGAAAGTGGAATTGAAGCCCAAGATCAACCATGGTCATATTGAATGGCAAAGCAGGCTCGATGGGTCATATGGTATATTCTGCTCCTATTTCTTGTGTTCTTGTTGTTGAGATCCAGTTTGACCTGGTTTGCACCCATTTTGTGGATGTTATGTGCGAGGCAGGGGAATGGATGTTGAATTTCTAACAGGCTGCACAAGGAAAACTCTGCATTTGTCGCTTTAGGAAAAAGTGGATGTTTCTGAAAAGTTTGAAAGAATGGAGGATTCAAAGACCCGAGGCACCGGAAACGACAACAGCACACCCAGCCCTGTCAACCTGCAAAGTCCTCCTCATGAACATCTGAGCAGTTGTGCCAAAGTTGGGAGAGCTGTCCCACAGACTGGTCAAGCACCAGCCTGACATAGTCATACTCACAGAATCATACCTTACATACAATGTCCCAGATACCTCCATCACCATCCCTGGGTATGTCCTGTCCCACAGCATAACCACCACACAGTCCTTGTGAAGACAAAGACCCGACTTCACATTGAGGATACCGTCCATTGTCTTGTGTGGCACTACCACCGGGCTAAATGGGATAGATTTCGAACAGATCTCGCAATGCAAAACTGGGCATCCATGAGGCGCTGTGGGCCATCAGCAGCAGCAGAATTGTACTCAACCACAATCTGTAACCTCATGGCCCGGCATATCCCCCACTTTACCATTACCATCAACCCAAGGGATTAACCCAGGTTCATTGAGGAGTGCAGGAGACCATGCCAGGAACAGCACCAAGCATATTTAAAAATCAGGTGCCAACCTGGTGAAGCTACAACACAGGATTACATGTACGTTAAGCAATGGAAGCAGCATGTGATAGACAGAGTTAAGCGATCCCACAGCCAATGGATCAGATCTAAGCTCTGCAATCCTGCCACATCCAGTCGTGAATGGTGGTGGAGAATTAAACAACTAACTGAAGGAGAAGGCTCCACAAATATCCCTATCCTCAATGATGGGGGAGCCCAGCACGAAAGATAAGGCTGAAGCATTTGCAACAATCTTCAGCCAGAAATGCCAAGTGGATGATCCATCTCAGCCTCCTCCTGAGGTCCCCAGCATCACAGATACCAGTCTTCAACCATATTGATTCACTCCACGTGATATTAGAAACGACTGAAGGCACTGGATACAGCAAAGGCTATGGCCCCTGACAACATTCGGACAATAGTACTGAAGTGATGGAAGGTGTCGTTGACAGTGCTATCAAGCAATCTGAATCTTGGCTTTCCAGAATGATGACAAAATAAAGCAAATGTCTTGAAAGATTGGGGGAAGCAATGAGAAGTGGGAAACTAAATTGGCTGATGCTGGGACAGTCCTTTTTTGATGGACAGTGAAACATTTGATGAATTTTATGCACTAGGACAGATAGTGTCCAGTTTGATAACTTCTGATTTCCACCAAAACAAATCACAGATTTCTTCCTAACTTAAAAAAGATTCACGTGACATGAGAATGTAATTACTTTTTTAAAACGATGTTCAGCTATATTCATCATTTTCAGGTGTTGAAGGTTTTAAGATGTCCTTGTTAGATGTGCAAACTTTAGGCATCTGAAAGTTGCTGTACAACAGACCAGCCTTAATATTTGTTTCTTCCTGATTTATGGAATTCTCATTTGATCACATTTTGTGAAGTTGTCCCAAACAGCTGCAAGTTAACAGGGTTTGTCTGTATTGTTGAGAGGCCTAAAATTTAATGCACTTTGAAAAAAACAGCATAGCCTGTGTTAGGAAGGGGAGTGACAGCAGACAGCTTGGAAGTGAATGTGACTCATTCTGATCAATGTGTGGTATCCTTTGTCACATTCAGGGTGTGAAAACTGACGCACACAAAAAAAGTGCAGATACTGGCACACACACACCCACTGACAGATACACACGTATACACACTCAAACATGCACACACATGCACACTGACAGTTGCACACGTACACACTCATACATGCACGCGCACACACAGACAGTTACACACATGCACACACTCAAACATGCACACTGATAGTTACACACATGCACACACTCATACATGCGCACACTGACAGTTACACACATGTACACACTCATACATGCGCACACTGACAGTTACACACATGTACACACTCATACATGCGCACACTGACAGTTACACACATGTACACACTCATACATGCGCACACTGACAGTTACACACATGTACACACTCATACATGCGCACACTGACAGTTACACACATGTACACACTCATACATGCGCTCACTGACAGTTACACACATGTACACACTCATACATGCACACACTGACAGTTACACACATGTACACACTCATACAGGCACACACAGACAGTTACACACATGTACACACTCAAACATGCACACACTGACAGTTACACACATGTACACACTCAAACATGCACACACACACTGACAGTTACACACATGTACACACTTATACATGCACACACACAGACAGTTACACACATGTACACACTTATACATGCACACACACACTGATAGTTACACACATGTACACACTCATACATGCGCACACTGACAATTACACACATGTACACACTCATGCATGCACACACACTGACAGATACACACACAGATACACATGCACACAGTCATACATGTACACACTCATATATGTTTACACACACACACTTACTGATACACAAATGCACACGCACATGCACACACAGGAACAGAGTATCACAGTTCTGTGTGTAAATATTCACATTCCGTCTAAAAGTTTGGGTGCACAGATGCATTCTTTGCACATCAGCTGCTATTTATAGGATTTGGTCTAGCTGAGGATTGAGAAGCTTTTTATTCCCCCAAGTTTAGTTTTCCCATCACCAACTATTTTTCTGTCAGGCACCGGCCAGTTGGCAGCTGAATTTGAAGGTGTGAGTGGAGAATCTGGTTGTGAAGTTCAAACAGGAGCCAGTACACGTGTTTTAAGGCTGAAATATAATTAACAATTCATTTAGCTACAGACACATCAGAATCTCACCAACGCACAGCTCATTTATACACTGAATCTCCATACAGATTGAGATGCATTTATATACAGACAATCGATCGTTAACAAAAATCGGACTCCGAGGAACTGCCCCGCAGCGAAGAAATGAGTTTAACATATTTTGACACATGGTGGCAGGAGTTACCGCGAGTTCGTCCGAAATGGGTAGAAATAAAAACATTCAGTGTCAGGAAGAGTTCATGGGGGTCGGTGGTATTTTTTTTGGGGGGGGGGGGGGGTGGTGTTGGTTGGGAGCAGGGATCAGGCGCTCACACAGTCCTGAGAGTCCAGGGACAGGAATACATCGGCTTTACATTGAAAGGTGTTCAGCCCGTCCTGGAGCAGCTCACAGCTCTGCAGATTGGGAGAGATATCCTTCACACAGATAGCCTGCCAAAGGAACACACACACATTATTAATCCTCACAGTCACTACAATTAAAGAAGAGACAGTGCCGCCACTCAGGTCAGTCCGAGTGTGTGAACAGAAAATACTACTTACCACAACATTGAGTCTTGTGGAGGGTTTTGCATCATAATCTGCCTTTGGCTCACTGACTGACTGACTGACTGACTGGCCTCTGTGTATTTCCAGCTCTAATGCTTTTTATTTCAGATTTGCAGGGTTTTTGGTTCCGTTTATAATGCTCGCAGTCTCTGTGCCGAGTGTGACCACAACCCTGCTCATTACAAACTCCTCACCAGTGCCTTTCTGCAAGACAGCAGCTGCACCTGGAGTCCCTGCACCCTCTCATACCAACCCTACCCCTTCCCCTCACCTCTCACTCTCCCTCTCTTCACCCTCTCTCCATCTCCCTCCCTTCACCCTCTCCCCCTCCCTTCCTCTCCCTCCCCTCACCTCTCTCCCTCCCCTCGCCTCTCTCCCCCTCCCTTCCCCTCACCTCTCCCTCTCTTCACCCTCTCTCCCTCTCCCTCTCCCCCTCCCTTCCTCTCCCTCCCCTCACCTCTCCCCCTCCCTTCCCCTCAGCTTCTCTCCCTCCCCTCACCCTCTCTCCCCTCCCATTCTTTCCCTCCCCTCACCCTCTCCCCTCACCTCTCTTCCTCCACTCCACTTCTCCTCTCTCCCCCTTCCCTCCCCCTTCCCCTCTCCTTCCCTCCCTCCCCTTCTCTCCCATCCCCTCCCCTTCTCCCTCTCCCTCCTCACCTTCTTTCCCCCTCCCTCCCCTCACCTTCTCTCCCCCTCCCCTTACCCTCTCCCTCCCCTCACCTTCTCTCCCCTCACCCTCCCCGCAACAACACTCTAAGCGGCTGCAATAGAGAATACAGTTGTAATAAAAACAAGAAATGCTGGAAATACTCAGCAGGTCTGGCAGCATCTGAGGAGAGAGAAGCAGAGTTAACCTGAAACATTAACCTGAAACATTTAACTCTGCTTCTCTCTCCACAGATGCTGCCAGACCTGCTGAGTATTTCCAGCATTTCTTGATTTTATTTCAGATTTCCAGCATCTGCAGTATTTTGCTTTTATTTTAGAGAATATAGCTGTGATCAGTCGGGTATTATGGACTCTGCTGGGGTTTGAGTGGATTTACTGAAATTATGCTTTTAAAAGATGGGTTTCCTTACGAGGAGAGGAGCAAGTAATTTCACTCAGCAACTATTGTAAAATACAATCAGACAGCACAGGACATGTCTTGGTCCCGCCCTGAAATATATAATTATTTAAATACCCCCTCCTTCGCCGTCTAAAGATATAATATCTGGAGACAGTCGGGAAAGGTTTACATTAACACATTCATCAGGTTTGAATTTAAGTCTTTTTAAGACTTCACGTTCCAAAAGCCTGGCTCCTCTCAGACTGTCTCCCGCGCGGTCTTAACGCCCGCCGCTCCCTACGCTCGTCAAAAAAAGTCTTGAATAACATTCGAAATTTTACATCGTATTTTAAAGCCAAAGTGTAACGTATTAATCTTATTCAAATCATCATTTTAGATAAGGCCTGGAAGATGACTCTTCAGATAATACTTAAAAAATATATACCAGCAATATTTAATTCAGATTAAGAATGAGAATGATTTTTTAGGAAGAATGTTATAGATTTCTCCTGAGGAGTTTTTCATGTCTCTCTCTCTCTCTCTCTGCCACTTGCTGTTTATGTGCCCATCTCTCTCACTTTTGTCCCTGCGTGTGCCCCACTACGTCTGGTCTGTTTATCTCTCGTTGTTGGTTTCTCTCTTCCTCTGTATCTATCTCCTTGCAAGTGTATGAATGTCTCTCTCTGTCCCACTCTCTTTTCCCCACTCTCTGTCCCCCCCTCTCTCTTCCTTCCCTCTCTCTCTGTCCCACTCTCTCTCTCTCTTCCCCCTTCTCTCTTTGTCCCCCTTCTCTCTCTTCCTTCCCTCTCTTTCTGTCCCCCTCTCTCTCTTCCTTCCCTCTCTCTCTCTTCCTTCCCTCTCTCTTCCCCCCTCTCTCTCTGTCCCCCTCTCTCTCTTCCTTCCCTCTCTGTCCCACTCTCTCTCTCTCTTCCCCCTTCTCTCTCTCTCTGTCCCACTCTCTTTTCCCCAATCTCTGTCCCCCTCTCTCTCTTCCTTCCCTCTCTCTCTGTCCCACTCTCTTTTCCTCACTCTCTCTCTCTTCCCCCTTCTCTCTCTCTTTGTCCCACTCTCTTTTCCCCAATCTCTGTCCCCCTCTCTCTCTGTCCCACTCTCTCTGTCTCTTCCCCCTTCTCTCTCTCTCTGTCCCACTCTCTTTTCCTCACTCTCTCTCTTCCCCCTTCTCTCTCTCTCTGTCCCACTCTCTTTTCCCCAATCTCTGTCCCCCTCTCTCTCTTCCTTCCCTCTCTCTCTGTCCCACTCTCTCTCTCTTCCCCCTTCTCTCTCTCTCAGTCCCACTTTCTTCCCCCTTCTCACTCTCTCTCTCTGTCCCACTGTCTCTCTCTCTTCCTCCCCCCCTCTCTCTCCCCCCTTCTCTCTCTCTCCGTCCCACTCTCTTTTCCCCAATCTCTGTCCCCTTCTCTCTCTTCCTTCTCTCTCTCTCTGTCCCCCTCTCTCTCTTCCCCCTTCTCTCTCTGTCCCACTTTCTTCCCCCTTCTCACTCTCTCTCTGTCCCACTGTCTCTCTCTCTTCCTCCCCCCCCCCCCCCCCTCTCTCTCTCTCTCTTCTCCCTTCTCTCTCTCACTTTCTGTCCCACTCTCCTTTTTACTCACCATGTTTTTGATGATGGTTGTCTGCCTGGGTTGAACGCCGAGCTCTGAATACACGCTGTTCTCCGCCGATTCTGCCGCTTCGCTGGGCTCTGATCTGCGAATGTAGGGCGAGCGGCGGATCCCGGACAGGAGCCCGGACGCTCTGCCCACCGAGTAGTAGCTGGGTCCGGTCGCCTGCTTGTACCACGCCTCGCCTGGACTGGGGACGAGAGTGGAGAGAAGCACACACAGGGCGGCCAGTTTGAGGGATGTCCCGAGTGCTGGCATGTTGGGTCTGGGTCTGGGTCTCTGTGTGTTACAGTCTGGGTCTGTCAGTTACAGTCTGCACCTATCACTGGCAAGGACTCAGAACTGAAATCTACCATCTCAGCCCCTTTAAATATCCCCATCCCCCTCCTAATTTATGGATAGTGTCTCCGTCACACGCACGCAGTAATTGCTTCTATAATCTGAATTAATTACAACCCCTTTTACTTGTAGGCGATGGAAGCTCATGTTGAATCATTCAGGAACTCACAGCAAGTGTTTCTCCCCCCAACACCCCCCCCACCCCCACCCCCCGAGCTCATGTGCTCTATTCTGAGAAATCATTTCTAAAATTCTATCTGGGGATGTGGGCGTCACTGGCCAGGCCAGCATTTATTGTCCATCCCTAATTGCCCTTGAGAAGGTGGTGGTGAGCTGCCTTCTTGAACCGCTGCAGTCTATGTGAGGTAGGTATACCCACAGTGCTGTTAGGAAGGGAGTTCCAGCATTTTGACCCAGTGACAGTGAAGGAACGGCGATATAATTCCAAGTCAGGATGGTGTGTGACTTGGAGGGGAACTTGCAGGTGGTCCCCATGTGTCGGCTGCCCTGTGGAAACAGCTGGGGCATGTTCAGAAGGGTACAGCTTTTGGGGGGCTAACTCTGGTCAGATGGGGCAGAGAGGGAGAAATACAAAGCAGTGGAAGATCAGTAATGGAAAGCAATGGGCAGTTAGGATGGACCAGCAGAGTACTGGATGAGCTTGGGTGTACACGGGATGTACGGTGTGAGGCTGCCCAGTAGAGCAGTGGAATAGTCCAGACTAGAGGTAACAAAGGCATGGATGATGGTTTCAGCAGCAGATAAATCATAGAAATTTACAGCATAGTAGGAGGCCATTTGGCCAGCCATGGCTGTGCCAGCTCTTTGAAAGAGCTATCCAATTTAGGCCCAGCTTTTTCCCCTATAACCCTGCAAATTATTTCTCTTTAAGGATATGTCCAATTGCCTTTTGAAAGTTGCTATAGAATCTGAATCCACACCCTTTCAAATAGTGTGTTCCAAATCTTACCAACCTCCCATCCCCCATAATTTTGAATATCTCTATTAGACATTCCGTTAACCTGCTCTACTCTAAGGAGAACAATCCCAGCTTCTGCAAACTCTTCACATAACTGAAGGTCCTCATCCCTGGTACATCCTAGTAAACCTCCTCTATACCCTCTCCCAGTCCTGGACAGCCTTCCGAAAGTGTGCTGCCCAGAATTGTATACAATACTCCGGCTGGGCCCAGTGTGGGACTAGATGAGTTGCTCTTGCAGAGAGCTGGCATGGAGATGAGAGGCCGAATGGCCTCCTTCTGTGCTGTAACTATTCTATGATTTGTAAAGGATTTAGCGTGACTTCCTTATTTTTGTGTTCAAAGCCCCAATTTACGAAACCCAAGTACCATATGCTTTCTTAACCATCTTATCAATTTGTCTCTTCAAAGATTTATGAATATGTACATGCAGATCTCTCAGTGTAGTACCAGGCGACATAGTCCCCATGTTGTTTCTCCCAAAGTGAATCACTTCTCAGATATCTGCATTAAATTGCATCTGCCGTGTGTCTGCCCATTTCACCAGTCCTGAACTCTGCTATTATCCTGCTCACTACTTACTCTGTTGTCAAGTTCTTTTTGATCATCCGCAAACTTCAAAATTGTACTCCCTATACCCAAGTCCAGGTTATTTATATATAACAAGAAAAGCAATAGTCCTAATACTGACCCCTGGGGGACCCCATTGCATACTTCTCTCCAATCAGGAAAACATCTATTCACTACACTCTGCCTCCTATCCCTTACCCAATTACATACGCAAGTTATCACTGTCCTTTTAATACCAAATAAGTCTGTTCTGTGATACTTTATCAAAGAAAACAGATACAAAGTACTGATTCAGTACCTCAGTCATGTCCTCTGCCTCCACAAGAAGATTTCCTCTTTGTTCCTAATCGTCCCCACCATTCCAATAACTATCCTTTTACTCTTTCATATGCTTATAAAATATTTTTAGGTTCTTTTTTATGTTACCTGTTAATCTTCCCTCATACTCTCTCTGTCTTTCTTATATCCTTTGTCAATTTCTCCCTGCACACTTTGTATGCTGCCTGGTTTTCAGTTGTATTCTGTATCTGATATTTAAATGTCATAAACCTGAGTTTTCTGTATTATTTTAGACTCTAATTCCTTTGTCATCTGGGGAGCTCTAGCTTTTCTCCTGCTGGGAATGTATTTGGTTTGTACCTGCACTATCACTGCCTTGAGGCCTGCTATTGCTCATTTACTGTTTTCCTGACCACCTGTTCTAGGTACCTTCCCAAAATTACTGAAATTACCCAGATGTCCTCTCACTTAAACAAACTCCACTTGCCCTACTTCATTCCCTACTACTAGATTCAGCACTGCTTCATTCCCCATTGGGCTATGAACATACTGATTAAGAAAGTTGTCCTGTCCACATTTTAGAAATTCTTCACCCTCATTGCCCTTTACTCTGCATTTTCCCCAATCTCTATTGGGGTAATTGAAGTCTCTTACCATTCTTCTTCTTCTTTGGCCTCCTTATCTCGAGAGACAATGGATAAGCGCCTGGAGGTGGTCAGTGGTTTGTGAAGCAGCGCCTGGAGTGGCCAAAAAGGCCAATTCTTGAGTGACAGGCTCTTCCACAGGTGCTGCAGAAAAATTTGTTTGTCGGGGCTGTTACACAGTTGGCTCTCCCCTTGCGCTTTTGTCTTTTTTCCTGCCAACTACTAAATCTCTTCGACTCGCCACACTTTAGCCCCGTCTTTATGGCTGCCCGCCAGCTCTGGCGGACGCTGGCAACTGACTCCCACGACTTGTGATCAATGTCACAGGATTTCATGTCGCGTTTGCAGACGTCTTTAAAGCGGAGACATGTACGGCCGGTGGGTCTGATACCAGTGGCGAGCTCGCTGTACAATGTGTCTTTGGGGATCCTGCCATCTTCCATGCAGCTCACATGGCCAAGCCATCTCAAGCGCCGCTGACTCAGTAGTGTGTATAAGCTGGGGATGTTGGCCACCTCGAGGACTTCTGTGTTGGAGATACGGTCCTGCCACCTGATGCCAAGTATTCTCCGGAGGCAGCGAAGATGGAATGAATTGAGACGTCGCTCTTGGCTGACATTACTTACCATCTCTTACCATTACTGCATTATTATTTTTACGACTTAAAATCCTGCCAGATGAAGCCAACATGGATTTATATTGAAGAAGTGTTGGCCTGTGTGGAAAGTGCATTTGTCTGAAATTTTCTGATAGATTTGTTCCTCTATTTCCATCTCACTATTTGGAGTCTATAATAAACACCCAGCAATGTAGCAGCTCCTTTACTGTTCCCTAACTCGAACCAAATAGATACAGTTTTTGAACCCACTAGTATATCTGTAATCTGTAGAACTGCAATATCGATGTTGATCGATGCTGCCACCCACTTATTTTGTTTTCCCTTCCTTAACCCTCCTGAATATATTGTAACCAGGAATGTTTAGCTTCCACTCCTGCCCATGTTTAAGCCAGATCTCTGTTATCGCCGCAACATCATAACCCTATGTGACAACTTGTGCCTGTAGCTCATCAACCTTATTTGTAACAGTCCTTAAGTAAACACACTTGCATTACAACACCATGCTATTCGGCTTTGCTTTTCTCCTCCATCTAATTCCTGCTCTTTCTAAGCTATTCTTTGTTCTCTTGCAGTTCGTCTGTCCTAGATTTCGACACACCTTCTGCCAAATTTGTTTAGCTGAGCTGAGGCAGAGGCAGAGACAGCTGATGTTACGTAGATCAGAGTGTGTGGTCTTGGTGATGGAGAGGATCCACACACAGATATGCACACAGAACATACACAGGCACACACACACATACAGTACACACACGCGTGCACAAAAATCCTGCCAGATAAAGCCAACATGGATTTATATTGAAAAAGTGTTGGTCTGTGTGGAAAATACATTGACACATCGACTGCCAGTGAGCGCACTGACTAATTCACACAGCTGTGGACTGACATCTCCCCACAACTGTCACCTGTAAGACTGCAGCAAACCACCATTACTGCATCTGGTAAATGAGAACAACCCATCTGAAGCAGTAAGGAACATTTGAATATATCCTGCATCCTCAGAAAGGTGCTTAACAGACAGTTAATTATGTTGAAGCATCATAACTGTTGCTATGCAAGCTAACATGGTGCCCATTTTGTGTTCAGCAAGATCCCACATACAGAAATGAGATGGTTGCCCAGCTTCTGTGTTTGTTGGGGGTGTTGGATGAGGGAACCAGGACACTGGGTGTACTCTTTCCTCTTCAAATAGGATCACAAGATCTTTCATCAGGACAGACGGAAAGGACTTCAGTTTAACATTCAATCTGTAGGCTTGAAATGAGCTTCTGACCTCACATTCGCACCATTACTAAGACTGTCTATTTCCATCTCTGGAACATCACCCGACTTCACCCCTGTCTCAGCTCATCTGCTGCTGAAACCCTCATTTGTGCCTTTGTTATCTCTACATTTGACTATTCCAATGCACTCCTGGCTGGGCTCCCATAGGCTACTCTCTGTAAACTTGAGGTCATACAAAACTCTGCTGCCCATGGCTCAACTCACACCATTCCGTTCCCCCATCACCCCTGTGCTCACCGACTTACACTGGCTCCCGGTCAAGCAATGTCTTGATTTTAAAATTCTCATCCTTGTTTTCAAATCCCTCCATGGCCTCGCCCCTCCCTACCTCTGTAATCTCCTCCAGCCCCACAACCCTCCTAGCAATCTGCACTTCTTTAATTCTGGCCTCTTGTACATCCCTGATTTTAATTGCTCTGACATTGGTGGCTGACGCCTTCAGTTGCCTAAGTCCCAAGCTCTGGAATACCCTCCCTGCACCTCTCTACCTTGCTTTCCTCCTTTAAGACACTCCTTAAAACCTACCACTTTGACCAAGCTTTTGGTCATCTGACCTAATATCTCCTTATGTGTTAGGACCCTTACTCTTCCTGATATATATTAATAACCTAGACCTTGGTGTGGAGGGCACAGTTTCAAAATTTGTCAATGATACAAAACTTGGAAGCATTGTGAACAGTGAGGAGGATAGTGTAGAACTTCAAAAGGACATAGACAGGCTGGTGTAATGGGTGGACAAGTGATAGATAAAATTTAATGCAGAAAATTGTGAAGTGATTCATTTTGGTAGGAAGAACACAGAGAGACGATGTAAAATAAAGGGCTCAAATCTAAAGGGGGTGCAGGAGCAGAGGGATCTATCTGGGTGTATATGTGCACAAATCATTGAAGGTGGCAGGACTGGTTGAGAAAGTAGTTAATAAAAGCATACAATATCCTAGGCTTTATTAATAGGCTCATAGTGTACAAAAGCAAGGAAGTTATGTTAAACTTGTATAGAACGCTGGTTTGGCCTCAGTTGCAGTATTGTGTCCAGTTCTGGGTGTCACACTTTAGGAGAGATGTGAAGGCGTTAGAGAGACTGCAGAAGTTAGGACTGTTTTCCTTGGAGAAGAGAAGGTGGAGAGGAGATTTGATAGAGGTATTCAAATTCATGAGGGGTCTGGACAGGGTAATAGGGAGAAAGTATTCCCATTGGTGGGAGGATCGAGAACAAGAAGGCACAGATTTATGGTAATTGACAAAAAAAGCAATGGCAACATGGGGAAAAACTTTTTCACACAGCGAGTGGTTCGGATCTGGAATGCACTGCCTGAGAGTGTGGTGGAGGCAGATTCAATCGAGGCATTCAAAAAGGAATTGGATTGTTATCTGAAAAGGAAGAATGCGCAGTGCTATGGGGAGAAGGCAGGGGAGTGGCATTCGGTAAATTGCTCCTTCAGAGAGCCAGCACAGACACGACAGGCTGAATGGCCTCCTTCAGTGTTGTGACAATTTTGTGCTGCGATTGGGTGTCATACTTGGTTTTATATCACTCCTGTGAAGCACCTTGGGATGTTTTATTATGTTAAAGGTGCTATATAAATATAAGTTGTTGTTGTTGGACACGACCACACTCCCTCAGTACTGGAGTGGACATTTCAGCCTGGAATACCTCAATCTGAACGCTAGATTAATTCGCTGTTCAATCATGATGCTGATTGTGAATTGGTTTACCTTAACGTTCATCTGAAGTAATATTATTGTGAAAGGGCAACAAATAAAAGGGTGATCGAATTTAGACGCTTAAGATGACTAAGGTATTTAAGGGTAAGTAGAAAGAAACTATTTCCTCTGGTTGGGGGAGTGCATAAGGGGGCATAACCTTAAGATTAGAGCCAGGCCATTCAGGGGTGATGTTAAGAATCACTTCTTCACACAAAGGCTAGTGGAAATCTGCAACTCTCTCCCTCTTGAGGCTAGCGTCAATTGAAAAATTGAAAACTAGGTGATAAATTTTTGTTAGGTAAGGGTATTAAGGGTAAATGGAATTAAGATACAGATCAGTCATGATCTAATTGAATGGTGTTACAGGCTCAAGGGGCTGAATGGCCTCTGCCTGGTACTAAACACCCAAGAGACAATGTCCTGTGAAATCTGTCACCGTCAGTAATGGTCACTGGGGGGTGGGTTTATATCTCCTCAGTACCCCTGTCTATGTCAGTTTCCCAGTCTTTTTGCTGTTCATTCACTGAAAGTGAGGCATTGAACAGGAGAAACCTCACAAAGATTCACCTCCCGTGTTTCAGCTTGTATTTAAAATTTAACACTGAGGCAGACAAGGAGATATTAGGACAGGTGACCAAAAGCTTGGTCAAAGAGGTACTTTTTGAAGAGTGTCTTAAAGGAGGAGAGAGTGGTAGAGAGGGAATTCCAGAGTTAAAGCATGACTGTAAATGGCGTAGCAATTAAAACCGGCGATGCTCAAGAGGCCAGAATTAGAGGAGTGCAGATATCTTGGAGGGTCGTGGGGCTGCAGGAGATTATAGAGATAGGGAGGGGGCGAAGCCATGGAGGGATTTGAAAACAAGGATGAAAATTTTAAAATTCGAGGCATTGCTCGACCAGGAGCCCAGGGGTAACATTCGCCTCTGACTCGGGGCTGGAATTTATACTTCCGTGCCAATAAAAACAATAGCGGACCGCCTGTTGCAGTCGCATGTCGCAGAGCTACCGCGATAGTAAGCGAGGTGGCTCATTTAAATGGCCAGGGCGGACCGCCCACCCCATTGTATGGAGGAGGCGGGTGGTCCGTCCCCGGCAATGGCATCAGCTGCCCCGGACAGCCCGCTTCGACCTCCATCCCAAAATCCACAAATGGGACTGTCCCGGCAGACCCATTGTGTCAGCCTGCTCCTGCCCCACTGAACTTATTTCTTCCGATCTTGACTCTATCTTTTCTCCCCTGGTCCAGTCTCTTCCCACCTACATCCGTGACTCTTCTGACGCCCTACGTCATTTTGACAATTTCCAGTTTCCTGGTCCCAACCGCCTCCTCTTCACTATGGACGTCCAATCTCTCTACACCTCCATCCCTCACCAGGACGGTTTGAGGGCTCTCCGCTTCTTCCTGGAACAGAGGCCCGACCAGTCCCCATCCACCACCACCCTCCTCCGCCTGGCTGAACTTGTTCTCACATTGAACAACTTCTCCTTCAACTCCACTTCCTTCAAGTAAAAGGTATTGCTGTGGGTACCTGCATGGGTCCTAATTATGCCTGTCTTTTTGTGGGATATGTCGAACATTCCTGGTTCCAGTCCTACTCAGTCCCCCTCCCCCAACTCTTTTTCTTGTACATTGATGATTGTATCGGTGCCGTTTCCTGCTCCCGCCCGGAACTAGAAAACTTCATTAACTTTGCTTCTAATTTCTACCCTTCACTCACCTTCACATGGTCCATCTCTGACATGTCTCTTCCCTTCCTCGACTTCTCTGTCTCCATCTCTGGGGATAGGTTGTCCACTAATATTTATTATAAGCTCACAACTCCCGCAGCTACCTCAACTGCACTTCTTCACACCCTACCTCCTGTAAGGACTCCGTCTCTGACGCATCTGCTCTGATGATGCTACCTTCCATGACAGCACTTCTGATATGTCTTCCTTTTCCCTCAACTGAGGATTCCCCCCCACTGTGGTTGACAGGGCCCTCAACCGTGTCCGGCCCATTTCCCGTACCTCTACCCTCTCCCCTTCCCCTCCCTCCCAGAACCATGACAGGGTTCCCCCTTGTCCTCACTTTCTACCCCATCAGCCTCCATATCCAAAGGATCATCCTCCGCCATTTCTGCCACTTCCAGCGTGATGCCACCGCCAAACACATCTTTCCCTCCCCTCCCCTGTCAGCATTCTGAAGGGATCATTCCCTCCGCGACAGCCTGGTCCACTCCTCCATTATCCCCACCACCTCGTCCCCTTCCCACGGCACCTTCCCCTGCAATCGCAGGAGGTGTAATACCTGCCCATTTACCTCCCCTCTCCTCACTATCCCAGGCCCCAAACAATCAACGCAAGCTCGAGGAACAGCATCTCAGTTACTGATTAGGCACGCTACAGCCTGCTGGACTGAACATTGAATTCAATAATTTCAGAGCATGTCTGCCCTCCCCCCCCCCCCCCCCCCCTTTTTATGTTGTTATTTTTTCTTTTTTATTTGGTTCTTTTATTTTAGGTTTTTTAGTGTGTTTAGTTTGTTTCTACTGTGCCTACCCACTGTTTCTGTTTTTTAAATGTTTGTGCTTGGAGTGCTTTGTGCTTTACAGTCTCTTCACACTCTTTGTACCAATGCTTTGTCTTTCACCACACCATTAACATTCCGTTTGTCTTTCTTCCATGACCTTCTGGCCAGTTATTCTCTGTGACCTTGTCCTATCACCACCTTCTCTTTTGTTATCTCTTGCCCCACCCCCGCTTTACTTGTTTAAAACTTTTTACATTTCTAATATTTGTCAGTTCTGATCAAAGGTCACTGACCTGAAACGTTAACTCTACTTCTCTCTCCACAGATGCTGCCAGACCTGCTGCGTATTTCCAGCATTTCTTGTTTTTATTTCAGATTTCCAGCATCTGCAGTATTTCGCTTTTATTATTAATTTACTGTCGCATGGATATTGAAGGCTCCTGTATAAAGTGTTTGTTTTTTCTGTAAGGCACCTTATTAATGTGACTCTAAAATATGTGTTGACATTGGCTGTCAATGGAACTGTTTTTTTCCAGAGCAGTTACATGTTTTAGACACACGTTTAATACTTTCTGATTGGTTATTTATAGATCACTCTTTCGATGTGTTGCAGTTGCTCCCTCTGCTGGTAGTGCCATTGTCGAACGTGCAACCTCTGATGCTGAGCTGGGGGGTCACTGTGTCTCACGCTCGCCTCCAGTTGCTGGTCAAGGGGAAACGTGTGGCAGACTGACCTTTCACCTCTGGGACCTGGTGCGTACGATGAGCAGTCACAAGCTGGTTCCTGTTAGGTGCAAATTCACAGTATTGAACTGTGCACAACACGGTAGTGCAACAGCCACCACAGCTGGGAGGCCACGACTTGACCAGGGCATGAGTTGTTGCTGCCACATTGCTGCAGGCTGGACACTCTTTTCCTCCTCAAGTGGTGGGACAAGATAGATGGAGCATCTCTGTGCCATCTGGCCCTTGCTACACCCCAAATGTGAGTGATCAACAACAACAAATTGAAGTGCCTTTAACATAACAAAATGTCCCAAGGCACTTCACAGATGCATAATCAGACAAAAGGTAAAGTCAAACAAGGAGACCAAAAGCTTACTCAAAGAGGTCGGGGGCTTAAAGGAGAAGAGAGATGTGGAGAGGTTTAGGAAGGAAATTCCAGAGCTTACTTATTTGTTAAGGTTTTGTTTAATATTGAAATATCGAGATAGCTGTCCTGAAGCCCTGGGTGATGCCACTGTGAGGCTGTGGAACTGATAGATAATACCCAGAAAGCTGCTCGATAATGGAAAAGCCTGAAACAGCCTTGGTCGAGTTGGCTGCTCTTTGAAGGCCGTTCAGTTGGCACACATGGTGATGATGAACTATGACCCCTGCTGAACTGTGGCAGGCCCGCTATGTCACTCAGAGACGTACAGAACCCACCCACTTCAGTTAGCTCCTAACACCTCAGCCAGGCACTGGAAACTATCCAATAAACATACTGGCTTTCAAAACCCAAGCTTGGCGTCATCACTTCACAGCCTCTTGATTTATCTCATCTTCTCTGCTACTCTTGCCAGTGATGTTGGGGGTGGGCGTGTCTATTGTTCTGCCCAAAGAGGCAGACAAGTGGCAAACGTCGTAAATAGAAGATAAATATCTGGCAGAAAGGGCTAGTGAAGGGATCAGAGGTCGAGTGGGGTCAGGGCACCGGCCCAATAGATGGAGACTGTCCTTTCCAGTTCGATGTTGCTAGGGAAATTGAGGCACATGTGGAATGGATTGTGAGGCGAAAGCAGGAACAGGTTACTGAGTTGGATGATGAGCCATGATCATAATGAATGGTGGAGCAGGCTCGAAGGGCCAAATGGCCTACTCCTGCTCCTAATTTCTATGTTTCTATGGTTGGGCAGGTCTGGCGATAGATCATCCAGAGTTTGATTGTGCAAACAATCTTAACATTTTTTGCTAAGTTTGGTTGTCCCCTGACTAACAGTCTAGTGACTCCTGGGCACGTCTATAAGCTAACAGTCCAAGGCAGCTTTACTCCAAATGTATAAAAATACAATATAGAATCACAAAACGATATGGCACATCATGTCCATCATGCCTGTATAGCAGGATATAAATTGCACCAACAGATTCCATTTATCAGCATTACCTCCTGCCAACACTGTAAATATGATGCATGACTGCTTCAAAGTAAAACTCCTTTAAATAACACCTCTCTCCCCCACAGTACAGTTCGTGTACAGTGGTCTGCACTGAGGGTTCAGTTTATAAGGCCCCTGGTCTTCTAACACTCCGTCCGGGGCACACACCCAGGGGTCATAGGTCATCCACTGCCACTTCTTCAGTTGCCCCTTCATGTTTTCCAGTATGTCCTTGTACCGTGAGTCTGAGGCAAGGTTGTGAGTCTCGGTAGGATCCACTTGAGTGTCAAACAGCTCCCAGCGCTCCCTGTAGTAATACTCCTGCAGGGACTTCTCCCAGTGAGTCGGGCGGCCAGACTGAGTCCTGTTCAGTAGGTCCTGGAAGGTGGGTGAGAGGTAGAAGTCCTGGTCGATGGGGAAAGGCATCTTGAAATGAATATTATGGACTAGTCGGTACTGCAGGTAATGCAGAGCTCGCATAGGGTAATACATGGTGATCTCATGGTGACTTTGACTAGCAAACACAGTAGACCAGGGCTGCTCGGAGTCCAGGGCTGGGAGAATAGACCTGCCTGTCAGCTGGACTACCTTGTCCTTTTCAAAGATACTGTAGGTGGGGTAAGGGATGGAGAACCAGTCTAGGACAGTCGGAGTTATATCTGCAGAGACAAACAGGAAGGCTTGGTTTAATTCCCATTTCAATATTCTCTCTCTCTCCCTGCTCTCCTGAATGGAGACTCTTCGCTACAGGGACCGGCAGCATACTGTAGAAGTGGCCACTCCATAGACAGCGAGTGTGGGCAGTAAGAGGTGGAGCACACAGTGGCAAAGCCCACTGCTCAGACAGCCCACTTCTAACTGGTGCCACCCTCCTAGACAGTCCCCATTTGCTTTGTTGTTGAGACAATTGGGTGTGTAGGGGAGGCAGTGGCATTGTGGCAATGTCACTGGACTAGTAATGAAGAGCCCAGGCTAATGCTCTGGGACATGGGTTCGAGTCCCACCATGGCTGATGATGAAATTTGAATTCAATTAATAAAAATCTGGACTTAAAAGCTAGTCTAACGATGACCATTAAATGATTGTTGTAACAACCCATCTGGTTCATTAATGCCCTTTAGGGAAGGAAATCTGCCATCCTCTCCTGGTCTGGCCTACATGTGATTCCAGACCTACAGTAATGGTTGAGTCTTAACTTCCCTCTGAAATGGCCTAGCAAGTCACTCAGCTCAAGAGCAATTAGGGATGGGCAACAAATGCTGGCCTTGCCAGTGATGCCCACATCCCACAAGTGAATAAAAAAAAACTAAAAGGTCCTTCACTAGACAGTCTGTCCCTTTTGCTGGGAGGACTCCTTTTCTGAAGGTGCTTTGTCTCCTGGTCACAATACCTTCCAGTCCCTCACCCAGCTGGCCATTCTTCACCTTGAAGTATTGACAGTGAAGGTCAGCAGGCTATTTAACCAGAAAAGGCAGCACAGCCCACCCCAATCCTGTCCTCATCCCGCATCCACATCAGGCCAGGTCCAGCAGGGGACAGTGAAGCTGGGAGCAGAAGCACCACAAGGGAACAAACCTGGGATCTTCCTGATTGGCAGTGCATTCATCCACAGAGCCAAGGTAGAGGGGAGGAGCTGACCTGAGTGTCTCTTTCAGGCATGGTTATTCCTGATGCACTAACAGCCGCTGTGTACCTACCTAGTAAGCTGACGTAGGATTGACTAACTTGACCCCAGCGGCCAGTGTGCTCTGGTGAGTGGACTAACATCGGCTCTGCAATACCCGCATGGTACAGGTTGGTCCTTCCGTTGGGGAACGGGATCCCGTTATCGGAGCTGTAAATCACCAGCGTGTCATTGGCATGTCCAGCCTCCAAGAGCTCTCTGAGTACCAACCCGATCCCTGCACACAGTTCAAAGGAAGAGGGGAGATGAAGTCAGAAAGGAGCCCTTCGGCCCATCATGCTTATGCTAGTTCTTTGAAATAGCCACCCAATTACTCCCACTCTCTCATCATAGATAGTTGGAATCCCCTCATATTTTATTAACACAATAACCCAACACCTAATGGGAGTAAAATGCTGGGGGGAGGGGTAGGGGGTCCCTGAAGGGTCAGGCTACACATTGCTTGACCTGGGGCTGACCTGAACAGCAGGTCCCACTGACACGGTGCCAAGGGGCCACAGTAGCAGTCGATGTGTCACTTGGATCCTGCACACAGTCTGGGACCCGGGTCTGTGCCTGGGAATCCCCGTGGAGTGAGATCCGGTTTCCAGTCACATTACTGTGAGGGCATCTGATAGGTGAAGGCCAGGAATATGCCAACAGGGAAAGGGATAAACCACCACAGGGAATCAGCCTGTGGCTCGACAGGCAGCACCCTCGCCCCTGAGTCACAGGAAGTTCAAAGGTTCAAGTCCCGCATCAGTCACAAACAGAAATCTAGGCCAACACTCCAATGCAGCACTAAGGGAGTGCGATACTGTCAGAGGTGCCATCTTTCAGATAAAACATTAAGCGGAGGTCCTGCCTGCCCTTTCTCAGATGGATGCAAACGATCCCGTGGCACTATTTTGAAGAAGAGCAGGTGACTTCTCCACGGTGTCCTGGCAATATTTATCCTGCTCTCAATATCACAAAAAGAGATGATCTGTTTTTGGGAGCTTGCTGTGCAGAAATTACATTACAACAGTGACTGCACTTCAAAAGGTTTGTGATGATATGAGATCAAGAAAGGCGCTATATAAAGTCAGTTCTTTCATTCCATCTAGCTGTTCCATTCCACAGGGATAACACCGGTCACCTGATGGTGTTGGAACTGAGTCGAACCTCGCTCTCGACGGCTAATCATGGAAACACAGAAAGATTGACGGCACAGAAGGAGGCTCTTCGGCCCATCGTGTCCGTGTTGTACTGTGGCTTACCTTGGTCCAGACGGCTGATCGTGGTGTACTGCGCTGCCAGATCAGCACGGGACACAGGGGTATCGGGTACAAAATGGGGTACCTGAGAATAAAGGAACAGCAGAAAGGAAACAGGAAAGAGAAGCTTGAAAAGGAATTAAAAACTAGGTAGAATTTCTTCTAACAATTTGCCTCTGCGGCACGGCCACTAGCCTAGGTTCCCGTCCAAACAGTATGAGCAGCTGTTTCCAGCTGTTAATCCTGAGGGGGGGCAGAAACAGTGACGGGGGGAAGCCTCAGTAGACAAAGCGAGTGACACACCACAGCTTCGCTGCTCACCAGCACAACTAACTAAAATGAAATAGACTAAGAGATTAGTATTGAACAATGAATCACAATACGTCAGTAAGCAAATGGTCACGGGCAAGATAAAACCCAGCACATTTCCCCACCCATTCCGTTCCCCGCTCCCCTTCATTCCCCGGGACTCTGATTCCCTGTTGAGGTGCGTCTCTCTCCCCTCGCCAGCTCTCCAAGGGCACTGGCGCCCAGCAGGGGTGGCAAATCTGCTGGAACCAGCTTCTGTCGGGGCACCTCCTCCAACTGCCCATCCTTCAGGTGGACACAGGCTAGAGGGCATTGCGGCCCAACTCGAGCCTGCCCTCATCCAACTGGCACACACACGGGGTCGTGAACTGGGGCGGGGGAGGGGGCAGGAGCTGATACTGATCTCCCCTCCCCCCCCCCCCCAACCCCCAGGCCAGCAGCACTGGTCAAGGTGAATGAACTCAGTGAGGAGCAGGGGTCAAACAACGGACTTCCTGGTTCTGCTGGTCATGGTGCCCTGCGGGAAAGGTCCGCGTGAGATTGTGTCATTATTCTTTACCTTGACCTGTTCTGGTGTGTACAGTTCCGGCTGCCAGTCCGGGATCCGGCCCATTCCACTTTCCCCATTCCCATACTTCTCACAGAACAGCCCATACTGGGGCTGGGAATGTCCACACCGGTGGGGGTCATGGAAGGCGACGTAGAGAAAGAATGGCCTGAAGATAAAAAACACAGAGGGTTAATCGGAACCCCGGAGACACAGGGTGCAGACAGACAACCCCTCCCCCAAGACACAGGGTGCAGACAGACAAGCCCTCCCCCGAGACACAGGGTGCAGACAGACACCCCCTCCCCCAAGACACAGGGTGCAGACAGACAACCCCTCCCCCAAGACACAGGGTGCAGACAGAAAACCCCTCCCCCGAGACACAGGGATAGAGATGGACACCCCCTCCCCCGAGACACAGAGTGCAGACAGACAACCCCTCCCCCGAGACACAGGGATAGAGATGGACACCCCCTCCCCCGAGACACAGAGTGCAGACAGACAACCCCTCCCCCGAGACACAGGGATAGAGACAGACACCCCCTCCCCCAAGACACAGGGTGCAGACAGACAACCCCTCCCCTGAGACACAGGGATAGAGACAGACACCCCCTCCCCCGAGACACAGGGTGCAGACAGACAACCCCCTCCCCCAAGACACAGGAATAGAGACAGACAACCCCTCCCTCGAGACACAGGAATAGAGACAGACAACTCCTCCCCCGAGACACAAGGGTGCAGACAGACAACCCCTCCCCCGAGACACAAGGGTGCCAACAGATATTCCCTCCCGCTCCCTACAACCCTCCTCCTCATGGCCCAGGGCCAATGTGATTTTTGGGTCAATGAAACAGAAAGGGTGTGGATTGTTCCCAGGTCCTGCTACCTGTCTGCTGTGCTGTGTAGGAACTCTCTGACCAGCAGTTTGATTTTGGTGATATTCCTCCCCACCTGCAGGATGGAATGGTTCTCCTCCGTCTTTGCGTAATCAAAGGGATAGACAGACTCCGGGCCAACGTGTTTCTTCCCGATTATTCCTGAAAAAAAACTGAACAATTAAAACTAAACCAAGAAACTCCAGATGAATAACTGTAGCTCTGGGCAGCTGCTTACAAATAGAAAAAAAATACAACTATAAATGCTGGGAAATAGAAATGTAGACAGACAATATAAAGCAGTTCAGTCATTATCTGTGAAGACAAGTTAACATTTGGAGCTAAGAGCAGAAGGTAAGGAGTAGTGTACTAACAGACAGACTAACTTTCAATGTTGATTCCAGTAGGTGTCACAATTCATATTTCCACAAGATTAGGGACTAGATACTTGATAGCACGCGGGCAGAGCGTGTTACACGCAGGATAGCACGCGGGGTGGAGCGTGTTACACGCAGGATAGCACGCGGGGCGAGAGCGTGTTACACGTAGGATAGCACACGGGGGCAGAGCGTGTTACACGCAGGACAGCACGCGGGGCAGAGCGTGTTACACGCAGGATAGCACGCGGGGCGAGAGCGTGTTACACGCAGGATAGCACATGGCGGCAGAGCGTGTTACACGCAGGACAGCACGCGGGGCAGAGCGTGTTACACACAGGACAGCAGGTGGGGCAGAGCATGTTACACGCAGGACAGCAGGTGGGGCAGAGCATGTTACACGCAGGACAGCACGCGGGGTGGAGCGTGTTACATGCAGGAAGCACGTGAGGCGGAGTGTGTTACACACAGGATAGCATGCCAGGCGCAGCCTGTTATGCGCTGGATGGCATGTGGGGAGGGAGCATGTTACAAGGCTGTGGGAGATGAGGGATTGGGATGACATTGTGAATGGAGAGAAAGATGAAAGCAGTTTAGAAATCAGGGCCCAGGGCCTGTGACAGTTCCTGAAATCCTCACCTGTCCTGATCCCCGCTTGACTGAGCAACAACGGCAAACTTCTGACAGTGTCGAAGGAGTTGAAATGGTGGACAGTCTGATGCAGTCCGTACATTCCATTCTGATGCTGCAAAACACATACTTCAGTTAAACAATAATTTCCCCATGGGAATCTCCAATCATTCAAAGCAGCATCTAATCAGGCGGGAGGGAGGGCCAATGAGAGTAGCCAAGGCTCTGGGCAGCTGGCAGTCCCAGCGGGTGAGGAGGCCACTGCCAATGTAGGAGGGACACAGCGAGGGATCCTCACGATGGGGTTGGCCTCTGAAGACTTCAAAAATCAGCATAAGTATGGACACTGCTGCTAGGGCATCATTGTGGAGAGGGAGCCCCACCCAGGATGTCCTGTGACCCTCTGTCACCAATTTGCCCCTTAATTGCTGGTAATTAGATACCTACTGCTGCCGGACGGGTAGCTGGTGCCATTCAGACCCTGCCCTCCGGCGAGACCACTCGGAGGCAGAAGCACGTCAGGGAGCAAACCCCACGCAAGATTTTCTGACACTTCCTGCCCTCCCACCTCCGAAGCCACCTCCGAGTGGCTGATAAGATTCTGCCCGCAGAGCACGAGGCTCTCGGGTTTAGTCCGCAGTCCGTGCGGCGTGTGGCTGACCACTCACCAACTAGCCTCAGCACCCCCACAGTCGGGCCACGTTTCCTGCACCTAAATCACTGTTCACAGGCCTCCGGGTGGAAAATGTTCCTGTCTGGGCTCGAAGTACCATTAATCTTCGGCAGTGATGCCCCCACAGTCGAATAGCCTTCCAACATTGAGTTGGGGGGGGGGTTTGGTAAACTTTAGCAGTGTTAAAATCTGGACCAGCTGCCCACAATACACCCTGCCCGCTTGTGCCAACTTCAACAAACAGGAAAATGTGGTGGTCAATTTGTTATCCCAATAAAACTCTCCCGCTTCTGGACAAGAAGCTAAAGCTTTGACCCAACTTTACAGGGTGCGGTGATCCTATAAACTCCGGAGCTCATCAGAGCAGAAGCTTAACAGGAGTTTGAGAACATTGAGTCAGTGAGGGTACCTGCGGCAGTCCAGTTAAAATGGCAGAACGGCTGGGGGAACAGCTGCTGACGGACGAGAAGGCATTTCGGAAGATGACGCTGCGTTTTGCCAATCGGTTGAGGTTAGGGGTTCTGATGGCCGTGTTATTATAGACCTCGGTCTCAAAGCCAGCATCATCAGCTGTCAAAAGAAGCAGATTGCAGAGATCACCCTTCCAGTCATTCTCAAGGAGTATCACAATCTAGACTACAGTCACCAATCACGCAACAACTTGCATTTGTTACATATCGCACCATTAACAATTCACTCACACCAAACACTGTGTCAGCTCGGCTCAGTGGGTAGCACGCTTGCCCCTGAGTCACAGGTCCTGGGTTCAAACCCCACTCCGGGACGTGAGCACGTGACCTTGGCTGATGGTCCAGTGCAATGAGTGCTTGGGGAGTGCTGCACTGTTGGCAGTGAACCTTTCAGAAAAGACAATGCTCTCTCAGGTGAATGTGATTAAACCCCGCAACACTAGGTGAAGAGGAGCGCGGGGGGCGGGGGGGGGGGGGGGCGGGCGGGTTTCCCGAGTGAACTGGCTAATATTTACACATCAAACAGCATTACCAAAGCATTGCTGAAATTGGGTGCCATGTTCACCTGCTTAAGGACAGCGACGACACTTCAAAGTAATCGACTGGTTGTGAATCCCTTTCAGATGTACTGAGGATGTGAAAGGTGCTATATAAATGCAAGTTCCTTTTCTTTGAGTTAGCTGATCGGAGTTAGGGCATTAGTGAAGTGCCTACAATTAGCCTCAGCATCTCTGAGCTACCAACGGTGTTGGTGGGGGGGTGGAGACTCATGCTGGAGAGTGCGTGTGTGGAGCAGAATCAGGTTGGACTGTGACGACCCCCAAGGTCAAACAGCCCTCTGTCATTCCCTGTTTAGTGTCACAGAAGATGCTGTGTTATTCCTCTCTCAAAATTCTGCAAAGCTTCAAGTCGAATTAATTCCCTAAGAAAAATAAGAAAAGCCTTTCTTTCTTAACAAATTATCAGTATTTGCTATGTTTATCGTGGAAGGAACTGTTAATGCTACTGCAGCCAAATTCCCAGCCTCTCAAGAACTCAGTATTTTTCATCAAATCGGACACTTTGAAGACTTCAAGCAACCTTTGACTGTTTCTACATTGGAAGACTCCATTCTTCAGGAACGTAACTTGCAAAGACATATTTTTTATTTTATTCTGAACGGCTAGGTTAATCTAAAACCGAATTGTTGTTAATTTTTGTGTATATGCATGTGAATGCGGGAGTTAGATTTTTAAATAAGAATTTATAAGATCTTTAAACATTGATTTATCTTAGTATTTAAGATTTTAATTTTTAAAAAATAAAGAGTTAATTTGTTGTTATCTAAAGATACCTGGTTTGGTCCGCTTCATTCGGGGGACACTAGAGTGTTCAATTTGGCTGCTTTTTCTGATTTGGAAAGCTTAAAGAAATATGCTGTGACTTGTGGAGCCACGGGACTGAATTAACAGTGCATTGCTCCCACCACAGTCATAACTTATCAGCCCAAGACTGCTTCAGTATCTGAGGAGTCGCGAATGGTACTGAACACTGTGCAATCATCAGCAAACATCCCCGCTTCTGACCTTATGATGGAGGGAAGGTCATGATGAAGCAGTTTAAGACAGTTGGAGCTAGGACACTACCCTGAGGAATTCCTGCAGTGATGTCCTGGAGCTGAGATGATTGATCTCAACAACCTACAACCATCTTCCTTTGCGCTAGCTATGATTCCAATCAGTGGAGAGTTTTCCCCCTGATTCCCATTGACTCTAGTTTTACTAGGGCTCCTTAATGCCATACTGGGTCAAATGCCTTATCGTCAAGGGCAGTCACTCTCACCTCAGCTCTGGAATTTTAGGACCAAGGCTGTAATGAGGTCAGGGGCTGAGTGGCCCTGGCAGAATCCAAATTGAGCATCAGTGAACAGGTTATTGCTGAGAAAGTGCTGCTTGATAGCACTGTCAATGATCCCTTCCATCACTTTGTTGATGATCGATAGTAGACTGATAGGGCGATAATTGGTCGGATTGGATTTGTCCTGCTTTTTGTGGGCAAGACATACCTGGACAATTTTCCACATTGTTGGGTAGATGCCAGTGTTGAAGCTGTACTGGAGCAGCTTGACTAGAGGAGCAGCTAGTTCTGGGACACGAATCAGTATTATTGAAGACTGTTGTCAGGGCCCACAGCCTTTGCAGTATCCAGTGCCTTCAGTCGTTTCTTGATATCACGTGGTGTGAATCAAATTAGCTGAAGACTGGCATCTGTGATGCTGGGGACTTCAGGAGGAGGCTGAGGTGGATCATCAACTCGGCACCTCCTGGCTGAAGATGGTCGCAAGTGCTTCAGCCTTGTGTTTTGCACTGACGTGCTGGGCACCCCCATCATTGAGGATGGGGATATTTGTGGAGCCACCTCCTCCCCCTGTCAGTTGTTTAATTGTTCAGCACCATTCACGACTAGACGTGGAAGGACTGCAGAGCTTAGATCTGATTCGTTGGTTGTGGGATCGCTTAGCTCTGTCTATCGCACACTGCATACGCTGTTTAGCACGCAAGTAGTTCTGGGTTGTCGCATCACCAGGTTGACAGCTCAATTTTAGAGAATAATGAAGGTGAGTAGCATAGATACATTTAAAGGGAAGCTGGTTAACACATGAGAGAGAATGGAATGGAAGGATATACTGATAGGGTTAAAAGAGGGGTAGAAGGAGGCTTGCATGGGGCAGGAACAGCAGGATGGCCCTGATGGGCCGAATGGGCTGCTTGTGAACTGTAAATACTGTGTAATAATTGTAGAGGAGGCAAAGGCGAGGGAGGGGGAGGCATGAAAGAAGGGAAATGCTAATCTTGCCGACTCACCGATGATGAGGAGCACGTTCCTCCTCTTCTGTTGGCCCCATGAACTACCGACCCCCAGAAGCAAGAAGCCCCAGAAGAGACCCCTGAGAGCGGCCAGCAACATTTCCTGGAGACACAATGGAGCTTTAAACAAGGAACAGCTGACTCAGCTGCACTCTCTGTACAAACACTGATTCCCCACTAAACAGCCGTGACTAATCGCTAATCTGCAAAACTCAATGAAGCCACCTTGAATAAATTACATTAAAACAGCTCCCTCCCCTACCGCTCCCTCGAAAGTAGCCAATTTCCCGGAAGTGAAAGATACATTTTTGCAATCACATGAGAGACGGTCACGTGACGGATCCCCCAATAATCCAGAGGCAAGAGACTGACATTCCGGCTATAGGGATCAATGATAATGGAAGTGAGTGGGAATATGGTCACGGTTACTGGAGATTTATGTCTGAATATGGTCAAAGTTACTGGAGCTTTATGTCTAGTTATCTGTGCAATGATTGTAGCAGCAGGTTTGTACTGAGTTTACAGCCGGCAACTTGATAAAGAGTTTGTTTCTCTTTTTTTTTCCTCAGACCTTCAGGTCTCCAGTATTTTATTTAACACTTAAATATTAATGAGTTTAAAATATACAGACGCATTATTTTTGCAATTGACTTTGTTTGAAAAAGATGCCTGAGGCTGCTTAAATGTATCGATACTTCCTTAGTTTGGCTTTGTAGTGAACTTATTTGCACTATTGCAACGTTTCTGTGTGTGGATTTGTGATGTGACTCTGATCTGAAATCCTATCTTGACATTTCCCCTTTGTCCTTCCTATCAGTTAATTTGTGGTCACTTGATGGATCCATTCTAAACCTCGTATTGCCCTAATCTGCCCTGTAACACAACCACAGGAGTCAGACTGTATCCTGTCTGGAGGATGGTGTCTCCAGCTTCCTCCTCTTCACTGATGTTTTATGGTGGCATGACTCCTAGAATAGGTACAACGCGGAAGGAGGCCATTCAGCCCATCGTGACTTCACCAGCTCTTTGGAAGAGCAATTCAGTTAGCCTCACTCTTCCCTGTCTCCCTGCAATCTCCCTGCAATCTCCTTGAATTTACTCATCGACTGAGCTTTCTGGGGTAGAGAATTCAAAAAGATTCTCTCAATTCTCTGAGTGAGCTCCTTGTCCCAGTCCCTTTATCCTGAGCCTGTGTCCCTAGTTGTAGACCCTCCAGCAGGGGGAACAGCCTCTTGGGGGGTTGGACAGGGTAGATGCTAAGAATTTTATATTTGATCTAACTTGTTAAGCCAGGAGTGTTTTAATCCTCTGAATTTGCCTTGCCTTAGAAAGGCTGCCTCTGTGCTGCATTGTTCCGTGATTTTAAAATCTTTCATTTAACATGCAGATCTCCTGGGGCACCCGGAGGAGACTGGGGACCATCTGAAACTGTCTGTAGAGCAATGGCTATGAGTAATTTGACTGAATCACCCTGAGAAACCAGTCACCTCCAGCACATCATCAACCAGGAAGAGCACTCTGGAGAACTGGGCACAATTGAGCCTTCAGCAGTGTGAGCAAAGGGTCGAACCCTCGCCAATCAAGGAGACTGGCAGTGACCCGGAGACGAGCACGGCGTGGCATGGCCTTGGTGGTGAGGAAATGCTGCTCCTATCGCACCTTGAAGCGGAGGTTGCCGATTCTGGGCTGGCTGCCCCACTATTCCGTTCAGTGGCTGCGAATGGATCTACTGGCAGGGGTGACTGTGGGGCTGACAGTGGTGCCCCAGGCACTAGCCTATGCTGAAATAGCTGGCCTTCCTGTTCAGGTAGGTACCACTGATCTGGGATGAATGATCCAGCCTGGCTTTGTGGGAGAAAAAAGTTTCAGGGTTTTTGACTTTTTTTCTTATATAGTTGATGCTCTAAATAAAATTTAAAAAAAAAAAATAGAAAATGCTGGAAGCACTTGGGCAGCAACTGTGGTGAGGGAATTTGAGTTAACATTTCAGACTGTGACCTCTTATGAGAATGTAATTGTCAGCTGTGACTCTGGGTAGCACTCTGTCTGTCCCGCTCCCTCGCTCTCACTCTCTCCTCTGAGTCAGCAGCTTGTAGATTCAAGTCTGACTCCAGAGACTTGAACCTACCTATTTTGAAGAGCAGGTGAGTTATCCCTGGTGTCCTGGCCAACATTATCCCTCAACAAGCATCACTTACAATAGACGCAGAATACTGCAGATGCTGGAAATCTGAAATAAAGACTGTCCCCTCCCTGACACCCTTGTCCATTCCTCCATTACCTCCCAAATCTCAGCACCTTCCCATACAATTGCAGGAGGTGTAATACCTGCCCTTTTACCTCCTCTCTCCTCACCATCCAAGGCCCCAAACACTCCTTCCAGGTGAAGCACTTGTACTTCTTTCAATTTAGTATACTGTATTCACTGCTCGCAATGCGGTCACTTCTACACTGGGGAGACCAAACGCAGACTCGGCGACTGCTTTGCGCAAAACCTCCGCTCGGTCCACAAGCATGACCCAGAGCTTCAGGTTGCTTGCCATTTTAATTCACTACCCTGCTGTTACGCCCACATTTCTGTCCTCGGCCTGCTGCAGTGTTCCAGTGAGAAGCTCACTGGAAGCTCAAGGAGCAACACCACCTCTTCCAATTAGGCACTTTGCAGCCTCTGGACTCAATATTGAGTTCAATAATTTCAGACCATGACCAGTTTTAAACTTGTTTTTCATGTTTCTGCTTTCAACAATGATTAACACTCGACAAAGGCTTTGTCTTTTACTACAACTATTACCGCTCCCTTGCCTTTTGTTTCATGACATTTTTGTCATTTAATCTCTCCTGCCCCTCCACCCCATCACATGCCTTCCCTTTTTGTTCTTCTCCTCCTCCCGACCTTTCACTTGCTCAAAATCTATCGCATTTCTAACCTTTGCCAGTTCTGATAAAAGATCATCGACCTGAAACATTAACTCTGTTTCTCTCTCCATAGATGCTGCCAGACCTGCTGAGTATTTCCTGTTTTATTTCACTTAAAATAGATTACCTGGTCATTATCACATTGCTGTTTGTGGGAGCTTGCTGTGTTCAAATTGGCTGCTGAGTTTCCTGTATTACAACAGTGACTACATGTAAAATGCTATAGAAATACAAGTCTTTCTTTGATACTTAATGTTGCTATCAGATTAAATAGTTATAAGATTTCATAATTGCTGCACTTTCTGCTGTCTTTTTCCCCCCCCCCCCCCCCCCCTTAAATAGCCCATCACCCACTGTTTCTAAGCCACGCGGCCAAACCTGTGGTAACTCTCTGCTGTTTGATGTCATGGGGTAGCTCGGAGGTGCTGTTCAGGGACACCCTCCCACTCTGCAACATCGAAGACCTGGGCTTCTCACTGCACTGTTTCTGAAGCACACTTTGTTTTTACACAATACTACTGTGGAGTGGTAAGGGTCTTGTGGATGAGCCCAGAACAAGGGGGTAACAAGTACAAGAAGCACGCTAACCTATCAAATAAAGAATTTAGGAGGAATTTCTTTACGCACCAGAGTGGGGCGAATGTGGAACTTGCTTCCACAAGGAATGTTGGAACAAATAGCATTGATAAGAGGGAAGGGAAAATGGGGACAGAGTGGAAGAAGTTTGTATGGAGCATAAACACTGGCATAGACCAGTTAGGCTGAACAGCCAGATTCTCTGCTGTAAAGTTTGATGTCATGTGAAGACAATACTGACTGACACATGTAATAACATCTGTAATTCCTTGTCCATTACCAAGCAAATGTTACTTTGTTATAGATGCATTAGTGTGTTTTTAAAAAGCAACAGGGGAAGAAAGCCAGTTACTGACCTGGAGCCTGCCCTCTGACCTCGACACTTTATAAATAGCTACCATTTCCCACTGTTACCTATCTTGATCAGAAGCCTCGAGTACTCGTGAGTGTTATTTTTAAAAATATATAAATGGAGGATGGCCAACAACAAAGTGCAGTGAACAGGTCCTACAAACAAAACATGGGATGTCCAACAGGCTTGTCACACCTGATAGGAGGAAAGGATGGTTAGGATTTTGGGACATCTTGAGGCTGGCTTGTGAAATTGTTCAATTATCCAGGTGGTGGGAGTGAGGGGAAGGAGAGTAAATACATATTTTGCTATGCTGTATTAAAGCTCAGACTCTCTCTCCTTTTGTTTATTTGTTTTTAAGGCAATTCTTCTGAGTTGGGAAAGGATGTTCAGAGTTGGGGAAAGATAGCAGGTGGAAGGAGTTAAGCTACAGATCAGTCAACATCTAATTGAATGGTGGAATGGGCTCAAGGGGCTGAATGGCCTCCCTATGTTCCAACACCAAAACTTTGGTCTTATCCTTGCTGTCCCACCAGGCAGTTTTTTTTTTTTTTTTTTTTTATAAGTGTTTTTAAAAAAAAAAATTTGGGTTTGATTCTTGTGTCTCTCTCATCCATGTTTCTGCTCCAGTACGGGCTCTATTCCTCGTTCATGGGCTGCTTTGTCTACTGCCTCCTCGGTACCTCGAAAGACATTACATTGGGTCCAACGGCAATCATGTCCCTCCTCGTCTCTTCATACACCTATCACGACCCAGCATACGCAGTGTTGCTGACTTTCCTCTGTGGCTGTATTCAACTGGCAATGGGAATCCTGCAACTCGGTAAGAACCTCCTCGGTGACACACTCAATCAATTGCTGTCCATTGATCTGTCTTTGGGGATGAGGAGGTAGTGTCTGATGGGCCAACCTGTTGTGCCACCTCACTGACCCTATGATATTGGGTGGGGTTGAGTGGGCATGGAGTGGAGAGGCTGTTTCTACACTGGGTGTTGGCATCAGAAGTCACCCACAAGTGAACTTTCTGTTCGTATTTGTGATTGGCTCAATAGCAGTATTGACTGAAGTGACAGTAGTAGAACCCCCCCTCCCACTTGCCCCCATCCTCAAAGCATTAATGTCTGCTGTGGCTCAGTGGGTCAATAGGCCCTGGGTTCAAGTCCCACTCCAGAGATTTGAGCATGAGGACTGGGCCAACACTTCCAGTGCAGTACTGAGTGAGTTCTGCACTGTCCAAGGAGATGTTAAACTATGACCCCGTCTGCTCCCTCCAGTGAACATCTTTGAAGAGCGGGGTGGGGCTAGTTCTTCCCAGTGTCCTGGGCAACATTTGTTCCTCACACGTCATTACAAGAAGAGATTATCCGATCGTTATCACATTGCTGTTTGCGGGATCTTACTGTGCGCTAATTGGCTGCTGTGTTTCTCACATTACAACAGTCACTGCACTTCAAAAGTGCTTCATTGGCTGTGAAGTGCTTTGGGACATTCTGATGTTGTGAAAGGTGCTATATAAATGCAAGTTTTTTACATATTGTATTTCCCTTCCTTTTTAATAGCACTAGCTGTTGCTGGAATTGTGGACCGTACATGACAGCAATCCTCTAGCACCCTGTGTCCATTTCTGTCCAGGTAATGAATGTTGGCCCACTATTCGACTATGGTCTGGACTCTCTCTCCCCCACCCATCCCTGTCCTCCGCTCCTCCACCTGTCCCCGTCGCTCCCACTCCACAGGCCAGCAGTAAATCGCTGGACTGTAATCAAGAATGAGGAATCTTGCTAACTTCGCAAACCTCCTTTTGCAGCTTTCCTCAAGTCTATTCCTATTGCTCAGTTTTGGTGCTTTTTTCTTTCTTGCACCATAGCCACTCACTCTTGTTTAAACTCTGGAGGTTAAACAGAAGCAGATCCTATGTCCACCTCTTTCCAGATCAGGCAAGATGGTTAAATAATTTTTGTTCCCATTTGTAAATTGCTTTAACTTCTTCCTAGGTTTCCTAGTTGACTTTATCTCCTACCCGGTAATAAAGGGATTCACCTCTTCTGCTGCTTTGACCATTGGTTTTGGACAAGTGAAGGTAAGTAGAGACTCAATAAAAATCTCACCACGTTTGTTCGATGCTGACTTGTGTTTCTGAACAAGGCAGGGTTAATATTTCAGTGTGAAGCACCCTCTGGTTTGAGGGGTTTGATGATTTTATCCAGCACTTTGGAGGCTGATAGGATTTTCCCCCTAATCTAATGGGGAAATGGATTGTTTTGGGAGGGCTGGTGTCCCAGGATCAACATTTTGTGCACTTCAGCCAATCATCAATATTATTCTAGAGTGTCTGCAGGGAGAACAACACTCCAAATAAAATAACAGCATCACTAATAGAATAGTGAAATATATTTCTATATTTTCTCAGTTTAAAAATATTAAAGGTGCTAAGACTAACCAGGCAACATTTAATGTGGAGAAGGTACTTGTTTCACATACCTTCCCAATGAAAAGAGGAGAATTACTTTGGATGCGGAAGTGGCTCTCTGTTCTGCAGAATGCAATGGGCCATTGTTTTTTTTTTTTTGCTCCCTATTTCCCCTTGCTCCCATCTCCAATTGGAATATTCTGTTGCTGCTCCTCACTCCATTCAGGAAAACCCAAATCAAATCCCGCTCTGTTTCGGGTCTCCAAACCCAATCGTTGAGGTTCTGGAGGTCAGAGTTCCTCCCACCTTGGGCAGTACTCGTGGATCCTGTGAACCTGTTGTAACTCCGATTGATGTCCTTAAAGGGATAAAGAATTCTTTGAGGCAAAACTGCCAATGAGATTCCAGAGGATTAAATGACTTTCCCATGAGAGCAGCTCTTGAAATGGATGCGAGGATTCTGGTGTGGGAACCTGAAGTGATGTGCTCAATGAGCCTTCGTTAATCTCTTCACTTAATAAGTGGCCTAGTGACAGTGAGAGGCTACCCGTCTGATGCACGTGATCTTAAACTGCAGCACAACATGGTGTAAAGGAACACTGCCTCGTTTTATCCCAGCTATTTACGCTTATGAAAAATTCTTGATATGAGTCCAATTAGGGAGACCCAGCTACCAGCCAAATGAGAAGTTAGTTGGAGATAACCGTTTTGGAGAAGGTGATTGGGTGTTCAGGTGAACGCTGAGAGCTCATTCCTTCATATGGCATTGAAATTACTGGATGAGAAAAGACCAAGGTTGCTTTCTATCATCTGTCGGAGTCTAGAATAGAACCAGACATGAGATGAGGGAAAACCCCCAGTGATGGAGAGATGTGAGAACCATCGTTCCAATTTAACATGTTCTTTCCATATGTCATGTCTCAAATTATACATGTAATAGTACAAACATTAATCTACAATAAGTTCTCGAGGTGGATGATTAAGAAGTTGTTTTTATATGGGTCAGTTTGCCTGTCCGACTCCCTGCATTAACTTTCCCCATTCTCCAAGGCCAGAAGAGGGGGAAAGCCTGTTTTTACCAGTAAGGAATTTTATTCCCCATAAGGAGAGGCAGTGGTAATGTCACTAGACTAGTAATCTAGAGCCCAGGCTAATGTTTTGGGGACATGGGTTCAAATCCCACCATGGCAGATAGTGACATTTTGACCTCAATTAATAAATCTGCAATTAGAAGCTAGTCTAATCATTAAACCACTGTCAATTTTTGTAAAAATCCATCTGGTTCACTAATGTCCTTTTTTTTATAGAAGGAAATCTGCTGTCCTTACCTGGTCTGGCCTACATGTGACTCCAGATCCACAGCAATGTGGTGACTCCTAACTGTCCTCTGAAATGGCCACTCAGTTCAAGGACAATTAGGGATGGGCAATAAATGCTGGCCTAGCCAGCGACACCCACATCCCACAAAATGAATTTAAAAAAAAAAAAAATGACCAAAAGCTGCAACTTGGCAGCCAATCCAGCATAGTGGTTATTTCATTGGACTAGCAACCTGGAGGCCTGCACTAATCATCCAGAGATGTGAGTTCAAATCCCACCACAGCAATTAATTAAAATAAATTTGAAATAAAAAAACTGGTTGCAGGAATTGTGACTGGAACTATTGGATTGTAGTTTAAAAACTCATCTGGTTCACGAATGTCCTTTTTTTTTTTTAGGGAATGAATTTTTTTTTCATTCATTCATTCATGAGCGGTGAGCCTCATTGGCTATGCCAGCATTTATTGCCCATTCCGAATTGCCTTGAGAAGGTGGTGGTGAGCTGCTTTCTTGAACCGCTGCAGTCCATGTTGTGTAGGTATACCCACAGTGCTGTTAGGAAGGGAGTTCCAGGATTTTGACCCAGTGACAGTGAAGGAACAGCGACATAGTTCCAAGTCAGGATGGTGTGTGACTTGGAGGGGAACTTGCAGGTGATGTTCCCATGTATTTGCTGTCCTTGTCCATCTAGGTGGTAGAGGTCACGGGTTTGGAAGGTGCTGTTGAAGGAGCCTTGGTGTGTTGCTGCAGTGCATCTTGTAGATGGTACACACTGCTGCCACTGTGCGTCGGTGGTAGAGGGAGTGAATGTTGACTGTGGTGGATGGAGTACCGATCAAGCGGGCTGTTTTGTCCTGGATGGTGTTGAGCGTCTTGAGTGTTGTTGGAGCTGCACCCGTCCAGGCAAATCTGCCATCCTGGTCTGGCGTACGTGACTCCAGACTGTCTCTCTTAACTGCCTTCTGAAATAGCTTAGCGAGCTACTCCATTATATCAAACTGCTATGAAAAGCTATAATCTACAAGGATGGTAGCAGTTCAAGGCAATGGTTCAACACCACCTTCTCGAGGGTAATTAGGAATGGGTTGTAAATGCTGGCCTTGCCAGCGATGCTCATATCCTGTCAATATAATTTTTTTTAAAAAGGAATGTTTTGAGGCTGCTGGTTTAAACCCGATTTGTGTACACATTGCACGGTCTGTTCAGTTGGATTGTCTCCAGGACCAATGGGATTAGTGTGGGAGTTTGCTGCACTGTATTTGAAGCCACAAGTATTTGAGTCTGATGCTCTGTCATTTTGATCCAGAATATCCTTGGCCTCCATGACATTCCCCGTCAATTCTTCCGTGAGGTCTACTACACGTTCTATAATCTAGCAGACAGCAGGTCAGTATTCCGGCTTTATCTGCAGCTCCAGAGGCTTGGTGACTAACTGTGCTATGTAGGCCGAGAAGGCCCCAGGTTTGATCCCTAAGTCTGTCCTAAGCGGACCAATCAAAGGAGGAGTTGAGCATTGCCACTGATTGCAGCACCCCTGGGCTAGGGAGAGGGGAAAACAGCTCCTCAAATTCCTGCTCCTGATGGCTAGACAGAACTTGCATTTTTCTCAAGCGTTTCATGACCTCAGGTCATCCCAAAGCATTTCATGGTTGTGATCGCATTGTTTGTGGGATCTTGCTGTGTGTAAATTAGCTGCTGCCTTTCCTACATAACAGTGCCTGCGCTTCATTGGCTGTGAAGCACTTTGGGAGAGCCCAAGATAAATGCAAGCCTTTCTTTGATACTTATTGTTGCTTTCAGATTAAAAAGTTAAAAGGTTTAGTTATCATGGTTTAAGCAGTTACTGGCTCTTTTGAATTGCCTCCTCAGTCTGACTTTTTCTTTCTTTCAAAATTTGTGTAGAAACTTGGGTTTAGACCAAGAAATTCCTGATCTCCTGGCCAAGGGCTCTCTCGGTTTTTGCTGTTTGCTGTAACACTTTGGCATTTTGTTGTGCTGAGCATGGAGAGGTCAGAGGGTGTCCGCAAGACTTGTTTCCTTAATCTCGGCCCCACTGTGGAAGGGAGGTGGAGAATCCAGACACTTCACTTCCCCCTGGAAGGAGTGAAATTCAGGGATATCTTCTTGTTCCTCCTCCTATCCCAGGTCTTCCTGCTCGTCATAAAATTCTGGGCCAAGAGCAGCAGTGAAAAGTGGGAGAGGGTGTGAATGGCTTTAAAAAAAAAAAAAAAAAAAAATCTAAGTTCCTACTGACTAGCCCCCATCCAGTGGGTTGTGACATTTTGTGGGGGGTTGCTGTTTGACAGTAAATGGCAAAAATGATGGCCAGCGGCTGGAAAATTGGGGCTATATAGAGTCTGGTGATCAATACTGCAAATGGAAAGGGGGGGGTTAAAGAACTGTTCACACTAGAATATGGGGCACATTATCACAAATGCAAGTCAATCATCTTTTAGGAAGAAGTCGGATGATAATGGGGCTCAGGGAAAGGGCAGGAAAATAGATGGCTCTCATCTGGAGCTGGCACAGACCTAATGGGCTGAATGGTTGATCTCTGTGTTGCTGTTTACCTGTGGTGCTTCACCTCGCCCTCCTATTGGTTTCCACCTCGCTACAGGGTCGGTGACCTCGTGCTTGGCATGGTCTGTCTCTTCCTGCTCGTGCTGTTGAAGAAAATGAAGAACCAGCTTCCGGAAAAATCCGACCACCTGCCGCTCCTGAACAGGGTGTGTTACGCCATTGTCAGCTTCACTGGAATAGGTCTGTCTGGCTTTATGTCCTGCTGCTTGAATTAAAGCTGCATAGTAACCTCCCGGGCAAAACAGCAGGGTTAGAGTTGTTAATGTGACAAACTTGTTGAGGGGTCTTGCACCTCAACCTTCAGATGGATGTTGTGGCGTTGGATGCTTTTGGTGCTTCCCTTGAGGACTGAAGCTTGGATTCGGGGTGGGGGGGTCCGTAAATTGAACTGAATTTGATTTTGGTTTCACTTATTTGTGTAACTTGCTGTGTACTAGAAGTTACTTGTATTGATCTTTCGATTGAGTCCGTGATAATTGGTGTTTCTCATTGTGGCCTTCACTGTAGAAACATCAGAAATAGTTTTTATTTAATAAAAAATTACTTAATTCTTAAATCTTTGTTCTTGATTTATAAATTAGCATTCATCTCACTGTAAAACAGTCATAGTATAGACAAGGCTTGGTAATATGAAGACACTCGACAAAGGTAAATCAAATAACAGTGGGCAAATGTCACAAGATTAAGCATCACGACTGTTACGTGTTTGAGTTTCATGTGATCACGTGGCACGTGATCAAATCTCCAGGAATATGTCAAACCAGAGTTGGCAACTCTCGTTTAAGAGACAGAGCAAAGTGTGCAAGTGATCACTGAGTGCTTTACTACCTGGTTTCCTGAATGGTGGTAGATGTTTTAAATATACACAAGTGAATTGTTAACCTGTAAAAAGAGACCGTGTAGGCTGGGGTGTGTGTAGGCTATTATTCTAAGAGTAGTACATGTGATTAAAATGATGTCACCGTAGTCACAACTGTGCTAGTCAGCAATTCTCATTGGCTGACACTGCTCCACTGAAACCAGTCTCCTCAGCTATCTGATATACTGCCCTCCAGTGTTCTCCTGTTCCCTCCAGGTATGAGCAGAGTTTGAAAGGGTTACACACCTTCGGTGTTTCCTGTTTCACTGGACATGATCATGAATTTCACCACTCACTCTGCCATACACCCTTTCACCCCATCCAAATATCCTTAAAATTCACTAAAATCCCACTGTTGATGTGCGATGCAAGTCTTGTGTTTTTGGTTTTATTATTGAATAAATTTTCTGTGGTATTTTTAAAGATTGATTATTTTGGGTTATTCAAAAATGCTTTTTTTTTTTCCTATTTGTGAGCTGAGTGTTATTAGCAAGGCCAGCATTTATTGCCCATCCCTAATTGCCCTTCAGACGGTGGTGGTGAGCTGCCTTCTTGAACCGCTGCAGTCCATGTGGGGTAGGTATATCCACAGTGCTGTTAGGAAGGGAGTTTCAGGATTTTGACCCAATGACAGTGAAGGAATGGCGATATAGTTCCAAGTCAGGATGATGTGTGATTTGGAGGGGAACTTGCAGGTGGTGGTGTTCCTATACAATTGCTGCCCTTGTCCTTCTAGGTGGTAGAGGTCGTGGGTTTGGAAGGTGCTGTTGAGTGAGCCTTGGTGAGTTGCTACAGTGCACCTTGTGAATGGTACCTGGTTAAAACACGCTGGGGAGGGATGAAGTGAAAATGGGAAGGCGGTGGGGAACAATACTTGGGGGGGAAAAGGATGTGTGCGCGCCATTAGTTTTCAATCCTGTCTGTGGGTATGTGAAAGGGTACCTCGTGTGGTTCTATCAACTTCAGTGTTGGACACGACTGAGTATGGGATCTGGGAAACTAGAAGCAGTGTTTGTAGGTAAAGTTCTGGTAAAAATAAAAGTAGGGCGGCGCAGTGGTTAGCACCGCAGCCTCACAGCTCCAGGACCCGGGTTCGATTCCGGGTACTGCCTGTGTGGAGTTTGCAAGTTCTCCCTGTGTCTGCGTGGGTTTTCTCCGGGTGCTCCGGTTTCCTCCCACAAGCAAAAGACTTGCAGGTTGATAGGTAAATTGGCCATTATAAATTGTCACTAGTATAGGTAGGTGGTAGGGAAATATAGGGACAGGTGGGGATGTTTGGTAGGAATATGGGATTAGTGTAGCATTAGTATAAATGGGTGGTTGATGTTCGGCACAGACTCGGTGGGCGAAGGGCCTGTTTCAGTGCTGTATCTCTAATCTAACAGAAGGGGGTTTAATCATAGAATGGAACAGCCAAATGCTAAGTAACCAAATGGACTGAAGAGGAAAGAAATTGGTACTGAGTTGATGTGGAGTCCTATCTATGTTTCTAAGGATATTTTGACTGTTTAATTATAATATTCCTGTTCTCTCTGCAGCCCGGAATGCTGTGGTGGTGGTAGCTGCCAGTCTGGTTGCTTACTGCTTTGAAAGTCAAGATCAGCACACGTTCACTTTGACGGGAAAAACCGCTCGGGGCCTCCCGCCTTTCCGTCTCCCACCCTTTTCAGATGCAGCGTCCAACGGGACCGTCTGCTTTTCCGAGATGGTTCAGGTAAGGGTTAACCACATAAAGCAATCCAGCACAAAATCAAACATGGTCCAACGACTAAATTGACCTGGCCCAGCACTAAATCCCTCGTAATATGGAAAAGATTTTATAGCTGAAATTCCAATCTACATTCATCCAGAGTATCTGAGCAATCTTCCACAACCACTACCTACCACCCCCCCCCCCCCCCCCACCCACCCCCGCTCTTTATAATACAAGAAAGTTGATGGGGGTTTTTATTGGGATCCTCCATTCAAGTATAAAGTTTATAACTTGTAACCCAGTCCATGTTAGTTCAACAGTTATCCACGACACTGGGTCAAAGTACAATTCAGAATGAAATGGAATTAACTGCTCTTTGCCAGAATAATCTAGGATGAAGCTTGACAGTGATGTCTTAATGAACACACATTTATCTATAATGTATTTAATATCATCACCATGTTGAGTATTGAGATTTGCTGCTTGGATATTCATCACAGCATGGTGGGGGCAGGGGTTTGTGGTGCTTAGTAAGTGGGTGGTTAACTCTGACACTGACACTTATCAAACACTCTGATCTTTCCAGAAGTTTGGAGCAGGATTAGCTGTGGTGCCGCTGGTTGGATTTCTGAAAGTATTGCAATAGCCAAAGCCTTCGGTGAGTGATCAGCACAAGTAACCTGTCTCAAAACCACAAACAGCCCAGCTCAGCCTTGCCTGTTCCACCACCACAGTGGCGCAGTGGTTAGCACCGCAGCCTCACAGCTCCAGTGACCCGGGTTCGATTCTGGTACTGCCTGTGCGGAGTTTGCAAGTTCTCCTTGTGTCTGCGTGGGTTTTCTCCGGGTGCTCCGGTTTCCTCCCACAGCCAAAGACTTGCAGGTTGGTAGGTAAATTGGCCATGAGAAATTGTCACTAGTATAGGTAGGTGGTAGGGGAATATAGGGACAAGGGACAAGTGGGGATGTGGTAGGAATATGGGATTAGTGTAGGATTAGTATAAATGGGTGGTTGATGGTCGGCACAGACTCGGTGGGCTGAAGGGCCTGTTTCAGTGCTGTATCTCTAAATATAAAAATATAAATTATTCCATGGCTGATCTGTACCTCAATTCTGTTTACCATCACTGCTCCATATCCACCCTTTACCTAATAAAAATCTATCCATCTCCGTCTCACAAGCTCCAATTGACCCTCAGCTTTTCGGGGGAGAGAGTTCCAGATTTCCACTACCCTTCGTGCAAAGGAGTGCTTCCTGACATCACCCCTGAACAGCCTGGCTCTAATTTTAAGGTTCTGGCCTCTCCCAGACCAGAGGAAGTAGGGTAACTATTAATACCTGAATCACTTTGAACATACTGGATTGAGGTGTTTAAAGGAATTCAAGGCAAGTCTGTGCAAGCTGGACTAATTTAACCCTTTTAGCCCCAGTATCATCCTGGTGAATCTGTCCTATACTCCCACCAAGGCAGGTATATCCTTCCAAAACCCACCATGATCTTGATTCCTGGAATGTGTCGGACATCCCGTCAGATGCTGGCAGTGTTAATGTTCCTTCACTCGGACTGTTTGTGGAAGGAGCCCCCAGACCCTATGTAAACACTTCTGGGGTTCAGTCAGAGGGTTGCTCAGCTGTGATGTGCAGCAACCAGCAAGGGCTGATAGAGGCTGCCTGATACTGACAGACTAGATTGAGACAACGCCTGTCTAAATCATCTTCACTCCACCTCGCTTTAAGAAGGAGTTCAGTCCGTGGTGTCTGTCTCTCTTTTTTGTTTATTTTTTGTTTAAATTAACTTTCTGAAGCTGTTCACACTGGGGGTTTTGGTGAGCAGCAGAGGTTTGAATTGATGGATTTTCTGTCTTATTTTGCAGCCAGTCAGAATGATTACAGAATTGACCCGAATCAGGAACTCCTCGCAATCGGTAACAGCTGACATTGTATTATTTTGTTGAAGAGCTGGGGAAGGGGTGTATTTATTCGCAGCCACCTGTTTGTAGAATCTGGTGTCTGGCATCAAGGGGGAGCGGTGAACTCGGCGGTAATGTCTGGGTGCATCAATTCCTCTGCTCCGTACCAACACCAAGTGCATATGAGCCACTTGTTTTCCGACACTCATCAGGTAGTCATCGTCCCCTCTTTTCCGCTGCCCCCCCTGGGGGTGGGGGTTTGGCTGAGGTGTGAAGTTTCCTGTTTTGAGTTCCAGTATTGTCCATCTATTCCCCTCCCTCCCCACTTGCTCCTGATTCTGAGGAGTGGAGGGAAAGGGCCTCCCTTTCCACTGAGGGAGACTCCCAGGATGTCTCCTTGGGTATTTGGAACTGGCTGGATTTAGAGTGATTTGCGCAAAGACCTCACCACAGGCTTCCTGCAGACTCGACATTGACCAATACTCAGTGCAAAGAAAAGCCAAAAACAGCAGATCCAGCTGCAAAACTACACACCTTCAGGGGAAGGAAATGGAGCCAGTTACACAGAACTGACTTACACGCCCCTGCTCTGCGAAGAGGATTTTATTTTGGGGTTTGGCAACCTGTTGACCCTGGTACAAGAATCCACATGTGTGTCTGTCCCCCCACCTCCCCATGTTGTTCTCCTATGTCTCTAACCTGGGACAGACTGACCCATGGCATTGACTCTGTCCTGACTCTCTCTCTCTTGTGGTTTACAGGCAGTACAAACATACTGGGCTCGTTTCTATCATCATAATCCAGTGACTGGGAGTTTTGGGAGGTATGTCATGGTTGTGGGGGTGGGTAGTTTGGGAGGGGCTGGCTTTGGGGTGGGGTTTGGTCCAGGATTTGGAGACTTTGTGCTGCTGATCCTGTTACAATGGAACTGTTAATCAGCAACTGTGGGGAAATATTCCCTACCCCTCACCCAGAGTGAAATGGTGGCACAGTAAAGGAGCACTGAGCAATGGGTGGGGGCACTGACTGCGGAGGGGGCTAGTGGGAGGGGAGTGACATGCTTTCAGCTATTCCCCTTGGCAATGGACTGATGCATGATGCGTGAGCTGGATTAACTTGCTCATTGATGCTGATGGTTCCGTGTTGGTGGCTGTGTCGTGGCTGTTAATCCCACTCCTCCAGTTTCTGCTGTGACTAGTTTTTCAAACTCTTTCTCTCTCTCTCTAGGACCGCAGTGAATTCGCAAACTGGTGTGTGCAGCCCTGCTGGTGGAATAGCCACTGGTGAGTCACTTGTTTTTAAATGGAGTTTTCCCCTCAATGTCACCTTGCGTCAGCCTGAAATGTAATGTTAGTGATTTTAATTTGTCCTTCTACTATTCCTCGCCAGCCTTGTAAATGGTTGAGTTGTCTGACGCTGTGGATTTTCTGATTTTCTTCTTTACCAGGAGTTATTGTGCTGTTGTCCCTGGCCTTCCTGACTCCTCTCTTCTTCTTCGTCCCAAAAGCTGCACTGGCAGCAGTCATCATCTGTGCCGTCTCCACCGTGTTTGACTTCCGGATCATCGGCAGGCTCTGGAGGGTGAAAAAGTAGGTGTTGGAATGTGATCAGGGTGAATCTCGCCTTTGTGTTTCCACCCCCATCCCAGACACCAATACTTTATTTTTACTATCCCTTCTCCGAGTGTCCATGGGAAATGCGGATGATTGAAGCCTTGAGCATAGTGTCACTCTCCTACTGAAGAGGGTCTGCGGATGACAGTTTTATGAACCTCTGCTTACAAGCCTGAAACTTGGCGTTGGGGTCAGCTGTGGCTCAGTGGGTCACAAACTCGCCTTGGAGTCAGAAGCTCGTGGGTTCAAATCCCACTCCAGACACCTGAGGACCTAATGGAGGCTGCACCCTGCAGTGCTCGTACTGAGGGAGTACTGCACTGTCCAAGTCCTGTCTTTTGTCTGCCCCTTCTGAGTGTAGGTTTAAAAAATTCCATGACACTATTTTGAAGTAGAGCAGGGAGGGGTTATCCCTGGTGTCCTGACCAATGTTTACCCCTCAACCAACATCACTCAAACAGATTGTCTGGTCATTAGTGTATTGCTGTGTGCAAATTGGCTGCCTTGTTTCCACTGTGAAAGCAAACTTTTAAAAGTACTTTTATTAGCTGTAAAGTGCTTTGGGACATCTTATGGTTACATAAATGTAAGTCTTTCTATCTGCGATTAGCTTCTCCTGAAGCCTTAGTAAATATAGTGATGACAGCTCGCCCTCGTGTGGCTGTTTGGTGTATCATCCCTATTCATTCTACTTCAGCCTTTTCACGAGTGTTCAGTTTTGTGCTGTGGTAACCCCTCAGAAGTGAGGACATCAAATTATCTTGTGTTTTTGTTGTTTGTTTTCTGCAGAATTGGACCTGCTGCCTTTCCTAGCATCGTTCCTGGGTTGTTTTTGGGAAATCCAGTATGGAATTCTGGCTGGAATAGCTTTGTCTGGATAATTCTGCTTTTTAACATTGCCAGACGGAGATTAAGGTAATGTTTTTTCTCTCGTGCTCACACATTTAATTCAACCATAAAAGCAGATAGAGCCGTTCATTAGTCTGCTGTGATGTAGTCACACTGAGCCACTGGGAAAATAAACTGAAAATGTTCCTTAATGAGTTTATCAACTGACCTCAGCACCCCTGGATTAGTGAGGGTAACATCCACTGGGCATCCAGAGCAGATCAATATCCAGTGATCCCTCCAGTGGGAAGGGGGTAAAAGGCTTGTGCTTGGCTACAGTGCAGGCCTCTCTCTCTCCCCTCTTTGTTTTTCTCTCTCTCTCTCTCCCCTCTTTGTTTTTCTCTCTCTCTCTCTCTCTCTCCCCTCTTTGTTTTTCTCTCTCTCTCCCCTCTGTGTTTTTCTCTA